>NW_028327181.1:13102916-13261111 GCF_987537825.1 Furipterus horrens
GAAACTGCCGGTCTCTCAGCAGAGTCCACTTGTTTAAAGGGCCCCTATGGTCCTAGAACATCCACAGACCCACGCACTCTGGGAATGACAGCCAGGGCAACAGCTAGAGTGGCGCCAGTCCCATATGGAAGTGGGAGAAGTGCCTGGAAATGGAGTGAGTGCTGAGCAAGTGGCATTGTTCCCTCTCAGACCCCTCCTCCCCACACAGTACCACAAGGTGGTGAAACAGATTGCCCTGTACTGACGAATACCTAAGGCTCCACCCCTTACAACATAACAGGTGCGACAGCTCTACCTAAGACACAGAGGCAAACAAACACAGGAGCCTGCCAAGATGAGGAGACAGAGAAGTATGGCCCAAAAGAGGGAACAGATCAAGGCTCCAGTGGGAGAACTAAGTGACAAGGAGATAGTCAACCTAACGGATGTAGAGTTCAAAACACTGGTAATAAAGATGCTCACAGGTTTAGCAGATATACTTGAGTATGGCAAATGCATAAGGGAAGAAGTGAAGGCTATGCTAAATGAAACAAAGGAAAATCCACACAAAACCAATGGTGAAGGGAAGGAAACTGGCGTTCAAATCAATGATTTGGAACATAAGGAAGAAAAAAACAGCCAACCAGTAGAGAATGAGGAAACAAGAATTGAAAAAAATGAGGGGAGACTTAGGAACCTCTGGGACAGCTTTAAAAATACCAACATCCAGACCATATGGTGCCAGAAGAAGAGGAAGAGCAAGAAATTGAAAGCCTATGTGAAAAAGTAATGGAGTAAAACTCCCCAAATTTGGTAAAGGAACTAAACATACAAGTCCAGGAAGCACAGAGAGTTCCAAACAAGCTAGACTCAAAAAGGACCACACCAAGAGACATCGTCATTAAAATGCCAAAGGTTCAAGACAAAGAGAGAATCTTAAAAGCAGCAAAAGAAAAGGAGAGTTACCTACAAAGGGGTGCCTATAAGACTATCAGCTGATTTCTCAAAAGAAACTTTGCAGGCAAGAAGGGGCTGGCAAGAAGTATTCAAGGTGATGGAAAGCAAGGACTTACAACCAAGATTACTCTATCCAGCAAAGCTATCATTTAGAATGGAAGGGCAGATAAAGTGCTTCCCAGAGAAGATAAAGTTAAAGGAGTTCATTATCACCAAGCTGTTATTATATGAAATGTCAAAGGGACTTAAGAAAAAGAGGATCAAAATTACGAACATTAAAATAACAACAAACTCACAACTATCAACAACTGAATCTAAAAAATAAAAACAAAATCCAACTAAGCAAACCAGAATAGGAACAGAATCATAGGTATGGGGATCATTTGCAGGGTTATCACCTGGAAGGGGGAAGGGGGAGAAATGGGGAAATGATGTAGGGATTAAGAAGCATAACTGGTTGGTACAAAATAGACAGGGGCAAGTTAAGAATAACATAGGAAAGGGTGAAGCCAAAGAACTTATATGCATGACCATGGACATGAACTAAGCGGGGTTGTGATTACTGGAGGAAAGAGGGGTACTAGGCAGAGGAGAGCAAAGGGAAAAGAAATTGGGACACCTGTAACAACATAATCAATAAAATATACTTAAAAAAAAAAAGACCTTGCATGGACTGGGGCAAGGAAGAGGCTGGTGAGGATGCAGCTGAAGATAGCAGCTCTGGAAAAGCACTAAAGAGTTCTGCTAAGGGCCTCTGTTATTAAGTCAAGCCAAGTGACATCCTTTCTCTAAGCCTCGGTTTTCCTCTCTGCAAAATGGGCAAACTATGACTTTGGCTTCCATTTCACTTTGGCTTCTCTTGGCAAGGGACACTTTAGTTTGCTCACACTGGTGATTCTGGTCACGCAGGGTCCCCTGATGTTCTTCTCCTCTGGGCAGGCCCCTTTCCCCCATTCTACCTCCAGACCCCTTGCCTTAGCCCACCTGGGTTGACCTAATATGGTTGTTGTTAGGCTCTGTCCTGCATGGTTTGTGCATGCTGACTCACAAAGGGCTCGGAATAGTTTGAGAGGTGGATTCGACTGTCCCCATTTTCACAGGACACTGAAGCTCAGAGAGGTGGAAAGATTTGCCTAAAAACACACAATTGGAGGATGGGGAAACCTGGCTTCAATGTGGTTATCACTCCTTTGTGGGGGTGTCAGCCCAAATGCTGACTCCTTCCTCTCAGTGAGGTAGACCCCAATCACTGTCTCTGCTGGCTTCTCGCTCCTGTTACTCCTTCTCCCCGAGAGGTGGTCCCTGACCTTGAAGAGCACAGCACAGTTTGTGACATCACATTTATTCTCATTAATTGCCTCCCCCATGAGCTCCATAAGGTGGGGCTGCTGCCTGCCTGCTTCCTTTCTGTCACCTGGGAACCCAGAGCCATGCTTTCACAGGGACAGAGGTCAGGAAGAGTTTGTTGAATGAATGGAATGCGGAGCCAGTTGAGCCTTGGGAGTGGGTGGTGCCCAAGCTGACCTGGGAGTGGCCAGATCTACTCCTTGCTGGTCGTGTCACTTAAGGCTGGTGACCTCACCTTTTGGAGCCTCAGTTTCTTCATCTGTAAAATGGGGATAATAATCTTCCCCTGTTAAAAGGGCAGGTGCAAAGCATCAGCATGTGATGACCCCCCAGTCTCTCTTTCACATGCCTGGGCGCGTGTGCCTTCTCAACAGGATCCAGGAGGAAGGTAGATGGACCTGAGGATCAGGCAGGGGAGCGACTGGACCAAGTCATGGAGCAAGTTGACCAGCAGCACAGCTGGGGCTCAGGCCTCCTCGTTCCCCCAGCTCCTGAGCCCACCTGCAGGGGCCCCCAGCAGCTGCAGTCATGAGCACCAGCTGCCTGTGCACATTTCTCGCCAGGCCCATGGCCCATAAACAGAGTCTCCCATGCAAAGTGCCTATGATGTGGCCAAAGCCACATTGGGGGGGAGGAGGAGAGGGGTTAAGCCCCCGGGGAGAGCTGGTTCAGCTGAAACCTACCCGGTGGTTTCCCAATCCTCCCACTAGAGGTCTTTCTTGTGGGAAGGAGGCTTCCTCCCAGAGAAAAGCTCTGGAATGTGAGGCATGCACTGGAGCCTCCAGCCAGGGCCAGGATGAGGATGCCTTGGAAGCACATCGTGGTGGGGGCACTTTCCCAGTGATCTCAGGGACTGTCGGGCCACCGGGCCACTGGGGAACTCATACCAGACATCACCTCTTGACACTGGGGTCAGGCCTCAGCTGCCTGGGACCGTTCCCAGGTTCTTAGGCTGGGAGTGCTGGAGCCGCTGCTGGGACCCTGGGCTCTGGGTCTGAGCCTTATGCTGGGCACTGAGACATAGGGAGAAATTGGGCTGAGCTCCGCTCTGAGCCACCCAGAGGTTGGAAAGATCCCATTTCAAATCTTGACTCAGATACTCAAGTCTAGGACAAATCGCTGTATCTGTGTCCCCGAGTATAAAGTGGGGATGATAACAGGACCTCCTTCTTGGGATTATTGTGAGGGTGAAAGGACCCCACGTACACGGTGGTCCTGGTGCAGGCTGAGCATGCAGTAAACGTATGGCTATTGTGGTTGGTTGTGGGTTCCAAAAATGGCAGTGAAATTTCTCCCATCCGACATGGTCTTCTGACACTGTGACTTGGGGCCTCCTCCGTGGAGAGGTCAGCTCTGTTCTCTCTCCTTGACTCTCAGGGGGCTTGTGACTATGGTGTAACCCAGCGGCCATGAAGCAAGGAAGCCCAAGCAGCTGTGAAGAGTCTTCCCGTCCACGGCCCTGGCTGGGCTCCCAGCCCACACCAACTAGATGACAACTGTGTGGGTAAACCAGCTTAAGGGTGGATCTCTCAGCTCGGGCTGGGCCGCCCCAGTGGCTGCTGCATGGAGCAGAGACACACTGTCCGCACCGAGCCCTGCCCACATGGCAGGTTCAGGAGCAAAGGAAGTGATTCTAGTTTTAAGCCACCATGCATAATAAAGGACAACCACTATATTTCATCTTTGCTTCTTTCTCAGCTGAACTCAGGATCTCCCTCCCTGCTCCACAAGCCTTCTTCTCTGCCAGCACCTCCCGCATCAGTGAGGAGCCCCACTGCGTTGTCTCTGGTAGCTCAAAGGAGAAGTGTGGGAGGCACCCATCCCTGACCCCCCTGTTACAGCCTTTGCCTAAGTCTTGTCATCTTACCTCCTAACCATCTCTTGGTTCAGCCCGTTAATATCCATCTCCCTGCCCTAGTCCAAGCCAGCAGCACTTCCGTCTTGGACAGTCATGGCAGCTTCCTCATCAGCCTCATGATTTCTTTTCTTTTCTTTCTTTCTTTCTTTTTTTTTTTTTTAAGATTTTTTATTTAGTTAGTTTTAGAGAGAGCGGAAGAGAGGATGAGAGGGAGAGAGAAACCCCAATGTGTGCTTGCCTTTTGTGTGCCCCCCCACTGGGGACCTGGCTCGCAACCTAGTCATGTGCCCTGACTGGGAATTGAACTGGCAACCCTTCACTTTGCAGGCCAGTGCTCAGTCCACTGAGCCACACCAGCCAGGTCATGATTTCTTATGTAGAACAGGGATCTTGATACGTGAGTGATGCATAGAGCAGGTAAATCCTAGTCATGTAATTTCATCTGCCTCGATCCTTTGGTCTCAGATTGCGACCTTCATTTGTCTCTTCCTGGCCTGTCCTCTTTGTTCCTCTCATGAGCCCAGGACCTCTGGCCACCACATCTTGTCTGTGCCAAACAGCCCCCTGGGCCAGTGGGAGAGACAGACGTTAAACATGGAAACACGCACGTTAGGTGTTTCCACCACCGCTCACTGCTGTGGAAGAAGTAAAAGCAGGGCGATGGGATAGGGCAGCCGGCGGGGGACAAGATCAGGTAGGGGAGGAGGTGGCGTCTGAGTTTCAAAGATGGAGTTGACCGTGCGACTTTAGGAGGAAGGGATAGTCAGGCAGGGGCACCAGCCAGGGGCAAGACCCTGAGGTGGGAAAGAGCTGGTGTGTTGGAAGGATAGAGGTAAGGCCTGGGTGCAGGAAGCTGTGGGGACATAAGGGGGGAGGGGCGAGCAGGGAGCCCGGGGCGGAGTCCGTGGAGGGTCCGGGTGAGAAACTGCACTGCTGTGACCCCTGAACTGAGACGCCTCTGCCTCCAGTCCCTGCTCAGCTACCCGCTCTGTGACTTTCAGTCTGCTATTCTTTACAAGGTCCTAACTGCGCACCTCCGAGGTCAAGGGTCTCTCTTAACAGACTCACTCCAGCATCCTGAGAGTCTTCAGGAAGCCCAGCTTAGCCGGGAGTCAGGTCTTCCCTGCAATGTCTTAAAGGCTGAGTGAGCCGCCTGCCACCCTTTGATCCTGGCCCCACCCGTGTTCCCTGCCCCGCGCTGCCCCCTGTGGAAGGGCTGTATTCCTGACAAGATGGCCGCAGCACCACGGAGCACGACCACTGGGTGTGCGTTCTCGCCCCACCGAGCCTCGGTTTCCCCATCGGTGCCATCGGCGGGCTGGTTCAACGAGATGACGGCCAGTGGGGGCGTCTGTTCATTGCGAGGTGCACACCCTTGGGAACCGAGGAGGCAATCCCAAGTTATTCGTACGTTTGCTCCCCCCCTCAGGCTGCTGGTCCCTTGAAGAGCAAAGACAGCTGCCCGTTGTCTTCCTGGGGTAAGTGCCACGCACAGCACTGGCGCCCGTGCGACGTGACCTCTGCTGGGGCCTCACTGTTCTGCAAGCTCACCTTGGAAGCTGCGTCTTGGTGGCAGCATCTCCTGCTCCACGCGACGCCCGGCGTCAGCTGCGCTCACTGTCCTGTCGGCCTTGGGACCAGTCCGGCGGAGCATTCTGAGCTCTGACTTTTGCTGGTATATGTGGCTCTTTCTCTCCAATCAGAACAGTGCGTGTCTCCAATGAGCTTCCTCACGTGCATCAGAATTTTCAAGACAGGGAGACTTGTTAAAGTGCAGACCCCTCTGAATCAAGACCTCAAAGGGTGGGCCCCCAAAGCTGCCTTTTTAATAAGCCACCTGCCGAGTAATTTTTATGCTCATTGATGCCTTAAAGGAACCACTGTATCTCAGAACGAGTGAGCTTTGAGCAGGGAGCTGCATGTAACATAGCGCCACATCCCCAGGTTCCCTGCACAAAGCTCAACCCCATAAATGTGTGTTGAGCGAAAGAATGAGGTTTTAGCAGGGATGTGAGGGGAGCAAATTTATTCCTTGTAGCACCCCCCTCCCCCCAAGTTGAACATGAGGTTTCACCATTATTTTTCTGCCGTGGGCAGAGTTCCCCAGTAGGAATTCCCCTACCCCCCACTGTATAATCTGCTCATTAATACACAGTATTGTAAAAGTGATCTATAATTAGATGCTAACCGAGTTTGCCGTAAAATTGGGTGGGCGAGGTCAGGAAGGTAAGCCTGGAGCCAGCTGATTGTTATGATCAATCAATAACCTATTTATTTCCCAACATTTCTATTAACCTCTGCCAGCCAATCACAGTTTCAATTTGGAAGGCTGGGGTCCGCTTTGCTGACTGGACAAGTCTGATTGAAAGCGGGCCCCTGACACGACCCCAAGGGCGAAATCCAATTAAAATCATTTTCACTTGTAGATTAATATTTTTTGCATGTTCTACATCCTGGGACTCATCATTCCTGGCAATAACTAATGTCTTGTGACATGAGCAGGTGGACTGGCACTGCCATAAATAATAATTGTGATTAATTAGCTTGTCATGTCCTAGGATGGCTTTGGGGTGGCAGTCGGTGCCGCTTCTGGGAAGTTCTCCCACCAAATGCTGGTTGTGTGGGCTTCTTTGAGTCACGTCACTGGAATAGCCTTTTCTAAGTAGGAATGGAGTTTATCTGTCGCTGGTCTGTTCCCTCTTGGAAACGCGAAGCATCTGAGGCCAGTTGTTCTGTGTCATTCAGTTCAGCAGGTCAGTCATTGTTTGGCACATCCAACTTCTGTTCTCTGGGACTGTCCCTCACTCTCAGCACCCACATGATTACAGCACCAATTGCTGTGCTTGAGCAACACGGTTCCACCCATGGACACTGTGGATTGGATTGGGGTCAGGGTCAGCCCAAGTGGGGCCAATGAAAGCCTTCTTTGGGAGTTTGGAATGAGGGTTAAGGGAAGTGGTCCCTCGGGCCTAGTCTGGGTATTCAGGGTAGAGCTGAAGGCCATTATCTGTGCTGTGGCTTGGGAAGTAGAGAAATGGAAGGAGAGGAAAGGCTTCCTAGTTCGTCCTAGTCCCTATTTGGAGCCCTTTTCTGAGACCTGGCTGCATTTCAGCTCAGGTTCTATGAGTCACTACTGCGTTTTAATAATAATTACTCTTTCTCCCTCCCTCCCTTGCTTGAGTTAATTTGAGTGAGTCTGTTCTTTTTCACCAAAAGTATCCCAACAAATTCAGAGGCCAAGGGATGTCCAATGTCACACTGTGGGCTGGTGGCAGAACCGTCCTGTGTCTTTCACCTCTCTGATGCAAAGCCCTTTGGGGGAAGAAGGAAGCAAACACAAAGGAATGACTCATTTATTGAAGATCTGCTTGGTACTTTGAAAGGTTATCTGCTTAACTGTCCCCATCCAGATAAATAGATTTTATTCTATTTTTTTTATTTGCAGATGAGGAACCTGAGGCTCAGAAATGTTCAATAACTTGTCTGGAGAAGAACTGGAGATTTTAAAAAGTTATTTGGATGAATACTATGATTATATAGTACCGATGATGCTTTGCTGTGAATACCAGGATGAGGCTGATGGAAGACAGTGAATTAGCTGGTGTGGATCCTAGCAGGAAATTGACCAACAGATTGGAGGTCAGCACCTTGAAACTGTGCAGAAGAGAGACAAGGCCAAGTTCAGACATGGCCAAGTCCCTCTACCTTTAAAGACCATCTCCTCGTAGAACCCACTTATTGCTCTCTGATTGCTTCAGGACCCCCTTAGAGGAACAACCCAGACTGCCCTACCTCCAGCCTTTGGAGACATCTTATTGGTGGCTTCCCTGAGTGCCGCTCCAGCCCCAATACCTGTGTGTTAGGAAAGGAGCAAAGCCAGATCTTCCGGAAGAGGCCCCGCAAGGTACGCGGCCTGCTATGGAGCGCCCTGTGATTTTCATCTCCTAACGCGGGGCTAGGGCCGTGTGTGTACCAGGCTGCCTTTCATGTGCACATCTGGATTGGACTGGGGTTTCACGGTGGGCTTCCTCATGGATGATGAACACAGCTAGGACCAGGGGTGCAGACCAATGTATACTGGACATATCACAACACATATACTCAGGAGTCCCTATCCTAGTGAGCTTGGGTTACTGTGGCAAAAATACCCACGACTGGTGGCTTAAACAACAAACATGTATTTCTCACAGTCCTGGAGGCTGAGAAATTTAAGGTCAAGGCATTGGCAGATCAGGTATCTGGTGAAAGCTTCCTCCTGCTTTGCAGACAGCCCCTTTTCATTTATTCCTACAGAAATGCAGGGGGGCGGGGGGTGGGGGAGAAAGGAAGAGAGGAAGTGGGGAGAGAGGGAGAGAGAATTTTTGACTTAGGCTGGGCCGCTGTATAACAAAGGACCATCGCCTGGGTGGCATATAAACAACAGAAATTTATTTCTCACCGTTCTGGAGGCTGGAAGTTTGCGATCAGTGTGGCATTCTGGAGAGTTCTGGGTTGCAGATTGCCAATGTCTCCTCATTTCTTCACATGGGTGGAAAGACTGAACTAGCTCTCATGCTGCTTATAAAGGCACTAATTCCATTAAGAGGGCTCCACCCTCATGACCTAATCACCCTCGAAGCCCTTGCCTCCAAACACCATCACATGGGGGATTACATTTGAACATGAATTTTGGGGGACACGAACATTCAGTCCTTAACAGTCTCAAATTCCAATCTCCAGATCAACTTGGCTGACCCTCTAAAATCAACCTAGAGACCCCATAACACTGCAGTTTCCCAAGCCTCACTTCTGGGTGTTCTCATTCCATAGGTCTGTGGTCTATTTGTCTTTTTGAGATGCTTCCCAGAGGATTCTGGCCAGATTTGGAGATTCACAGGGCATAGCGTCACACTAAAGGCACTGATAAGTCCTGCGATAAAGTACACCTGTTCATTTCGTTGAACACAGTTTACCCAAGTTACTTGGACACACTTTATCCTTTTATTTTATTTTTTGCATAACACCTGTTTTCACAAGGTCCACTGGTTAGAGAGAGTTTATCAACAACTTTGCACAATAATTCTACACGTATATCATAACTCCAGTGATTCTTTCCTGCTTCTTTACTGAATCTGCTGGGCTGTTCTCTTCCTGAGGGCCAGGATAGTGTCAGTCTTACAATATGCCCCTCACCCACCTCCCTGTCCACCCCCAACAGAGCCTGAGTAAATGCATGTCCCTTAAAATCCTCTCTGAATAAAACAGCTCGCTGCCCACCAACAGCAATGCTGATACCCCAGGGGAGTGATTTAAAGCTTAGAGATGGTGATTTCCCCTTAATCTTCCCAGATTTGAATCCTCTGATGTCATCCCACAGCTGGTCATAGTTGGGGAGCCTGGAAAACCGCCTTCAGTTGACAGTGGCTGGTGTTGGTTACCCGCATCCCAGCTCCTCCTTGCCTGAGCTGTTCTTCCACTGCTACCCTGGGATTTGCCTCTTAATGAACGTGGTTTCCAGGTACAAGTCCTCCCAAGGGTTTCTGTTAAGATGAGATGTTTCCCATCGCTCCAGTGTGCAATTCAGCCACCAGGGGGTTGAAGAGAGAGCTGTGCTGAGGCTCTTTAAATGGGCTGCTCTGAGGAGCGAGCAGGCTCTCGTGTTGAAAATTGGGTTAAATTCGGCATGCAGAAACCACTCACAAAGGCTCTCTACACCCCTGGAGCACTAAGACCCCACTAATCTTCAGTCAAAACAATGAAGGCATGAAGGGCGGCATATTCATCCCAAGGGCACTTGGGCATCTTGAAGTTAGGAAGAGACTGGACCACCCTCAGAGCTTTGCCGTCCAGCGGTGCAATGACAGGGCAGGGGACCTCACAGAGAATTCTGCCAGGTGTGGTGGACAGTGGGCCTGGTCAGTTAAGTCAGCTCAGCCCACCCATCTCTCCCTTCACATGGTGAACACTTAGCATATACAAGGCACTTTGAATTGCACCCTCACACTGGCTTTGTTACCATTATTTCATATTATTGCTGGGGAAACTGAGGCACAGAGAAGTTAAGTAATGTTCCCATCAGGACCCCCCTCACCCCAGGAAAGAGATGGCACATTCACCACTATCTAGTTCCAGAATATTTTCATCATCCCCAAAGGAAATCCCACGCTCATTAGCAGCCCCTTCCTGTTCCCTTGTCCCCCCCGCCCTAGTCAAGCAATTGATTGGCTTTCTGTCTCTATGTTTGGGTAGTTCAGTGTTTCATATCAATGAAATCACAGTCTGGGTATTTCATATAAACAGAATCATGCAGTATGTGTGTGGCTGTTTTTTTCTTTCATTCAGGATGGTGTTTTAGGGTTCATCCACATTGTAGCATGCATCAGCACTTCGTTCCTTTTTGTGGCGGAATGCTATTCCATTGAATGGACGTACCACATTTTGTTTGGTAGACATTGATAGATATTTGGGATGTTTCTACTTTTTGGCTATGGCGAATAATGCTGCTGCGAACATTAGCTTAAAGTATCTGTTTGAACACCTGCTTTCAATTCTTTTGGGTATATTTCTACACACACACCCACGCTGGGTTGCTGGGTCATATGGTAACTCTAGGTTCAACGTGAAGGACAGACAAATCATTTCCCACGGCAGCTGCACCCTTTCACATTCCCACCAGCAGTGGAGGAGGGTTCCTACTTCATATCCTCGCCAACACTTGCCACTGTCCTGCTTTTGATTCTAGCCATCCCTGTGGGTGTGAAGTGACATCTCACTGTGATTTTGATTGGCATTTTCCTGATGACTAATGTTGCTGAGCACCTTTTCAAGCCCTCTTTGGTCATTTGTATAACTTTTTTTTTTTGGATAGATGTCTGTTTCAGTCTTTTGTCCATTAAAAAATAAGAGGGTTGTTTATCGCTTAGTTGTTGAGCTCCATGAATGAGTTCTTCATATTGATTTATTTTTATTGACTATGATCACTGCCCCCAGTGGGGCTCTGGCTGGACCTCTAGGCCTCAGGAGTGTCCTCTGCTTAGCAGGAAAGTGGCTATAAATGTCCTTCCCTTGAGCAGCCCACAAATTGACTTTTTTCTTCAACTTCCGTACTGGGAACTGAGCAATAGTCCCTTCTCACACCAGCCTCAGCTCTCCTTGAAATTGGCTCTGTAGGTTCCCTGGAGGCTGCTCAGCTGGCTCTGCAGAGAGTTTTCCAGCCAAGAGAAGGAGAGTCATGAGGGGGAGTGTGGGCGCTCAGCTCCTGCCTCATCTCCTGTTCCTACTGGGTCAGAGACTCAGAGACCCTGGTGTGAGCCCAGAATTCTGACTGCATCCGGATTCCATTTCCTCCTTCCTCTTGGGGAGGCTTAGGGATGAATTAGGTAGTCAATCCAGGCAGGGAAGCCTTCGGGCACTGTGGAAGGAGTCAGAGGGCCCCTGTGGCTGTAGCCATGAGGCTGTGGGGTTTTGCCAAAGTCACCGGGAGTCCCTGGGCTCCTCTCTAAAATGAGCCTGTGTCTCTGTTAGAAGTAACTGGTTTGAACCTTTCAGATCCAGGACTCTGTGATGGGTTTAAAAACAGTTCTGGTTCGGATATCACCTCCTTATGAGGAGCTGCTGAATAGATTTCAGAGCTGATGGTTTTGAAACCCTTCGCAAAGGCACATGAAGAAATACCGCCTCCCTCAGCATCCTTCTAGAGAGATCGGTGGTCCAGAGCCTGGTGGGTGAACCCAGTTGTGGGCCTCCTCTGTCTGAGGCGCTTGATGAGCTGGGGCTGAATTTCCTGGTGCTCTGAGCGACCGGGCAGTGCGGCCACAAATCTGAACATCTCAGATGTAATTTCTGAGTCTGGTCACCTGTGTCTCTCAGGTTGGGGGAGGAAGGTGGACAGATTTAGCTACAGGACTGTGCCACATGGCTGCCTGGGTCCTGTCTTCCTATTTTATGGGTGCGAGGTCTGAGCCGTGTGCACGTGGCTGGCTGCCCTTTCGTCCCTCTCTGTGGCTCATGTGGACTTTCCCCACCCTGCCCCCTCAACTAACTCATTGATTTATTTTCATTGTTTCTTGTCTCTTAATTATAACATAGTGCATGTTTGTGGTAAAAAAGGGTCATACAATACAGAAATGGGTAATAGAATAAAAAGTGGGTCCTTCCTGTCCACTCGAAGCCCATATTCTGGGGTGGGGGGTGGAGTGTGGAGTGTGGTGTGGTCTCCGCCAGCCCCCATGGCCCTATGATGCACTTGAACATACGAGTACACACACACACACACAGTATGTACACACACACATAAACACACATGTACTCTATGCACACATTCCAGTATGTGCACACATACATACACACATATATATACAGTTTTTTGGCATGCAAGTTATACAATACACACTGTCCTATAAACTTACTTCTTTTTCATTTAATAGTATAAAAAGGGAAGTCCATATGGATCTCCAGCATTCATATTTATACATTTAACTTTGAAAAGGTAATCTATTCATTATTAAAATATATATAATAAAGATATATTATCTATATGTATGTGTAATACATATGAATATATTTTAAGGAATATACTGAGAACTGTCCCTTCTACTTCTATGCTACCATTCTGTCCCACAAGTAACTATGATTCTTAGTTTCTAAATATCTTTCCAGAGTTTTTATACATATATATGCAAATATATCTAGATTTTAATTTTACTCCCCCTTTTACTCAAGAATAATATACTAGATATTTGTACATCTTGCCTTTTTTTCCATTATATTTTGGAGGTATTTCCATTTTAGTATATAATTTTATGTTTCTTAACCACAGCATAGAGTATAGAATTCCACTGTATGGACAAATCAGAATGTGTTTCATTCTTTTAGAAATTATTACCTTAATTCATTAAATAAGTACTACATGTACAGGTCCAAAACTCAGAAGGTGCAGCGGGGTAGCCGTCAGGAGAGTTCGCCTCTCACTTCGGGCTCCAGATTACTCAGTTGCTCCAGCTGGAAGTGACTGCTGTTCTAAGCACCACACTCTCCTTCCTGAGACGGGTTGTATATTGTGTGTGTGTGTGTGTGTGTGTGTGTGTAGACACACGTGCATACATGCAGGCTTATGCCTTCTCTTTTTTTCTCAGCCTCAAAAGATGAGGCAGTGATTAGCTGGCATGGACACCTTTGTTCAGGTGTAGAGAGATCTTCTCCCATCATGAGTGCATTCAATGGCATGTGTATTTCCAATTTTGACGGATAGGCCATGTTTTCTTCCAAGGACGTGGCCACATCCATCTCTATGCAGATCCCTCCACAGAGCCTGGGCTGGCTCAGGAGGGCTGAGAACCAAGGGAAAGTTTGCCTCCAAGTCTTCACTCAGTTTTCCTTTTCTGTCCCTCCTTCCCAGGTTTCTCCCAGTCCAGGCTTCATGACTGTCCTCCTCTTGGAGTGTGCTTGCTCCCCATCCAGTGGAAGCTCCACTCACAGGCTTTATGTATCACAGAGTTCATATGTCCCAAAGGAACGTCTCTGAAAGTAAGTAGGTAGAAAATAAGAATAGCTCCCCCAGGTGAGTGCCTCAGAGCAATGCCGTGTTAAACAATATTAAAACAGATGTCTTAACTGCAGGACTTTTCCGTACCTTTAATACGCTAACATTCATTGGGGTTTCCAAAAGGTCTCAGGGTGTGTAGACTGCTTTGCCCACACAATCTCAGAAATGCTGACATGGTTTGACTGCTTTGTCATACTGAAGGGGATGCAACTTATACAAGACGCACAGCAACAGTGGAGATCTGAATTTCCAGCCCGCCTGTGGTAGTCACAGCAATAAAGTGCTCAGTGCCCCTTCCCTGCACAGGCAATTCTAAATGTGTAGCAGCTGGGTGTCCTGGTACCCTTCAGGGACAGCAAGACATATGAAGTCATTAAATTTAAAACAATTGCACAGTATCCTTCAAAAGTACTAAGATCATGGAAACAAGGAAAGAGAAACTGTCACAGGTTGGTGGGGACCAAGGAGACATGATGACTAAATGCAGCATGTTATCCTGGGTTGGAACCCCTTTAGTAAAAAGTAAAAAAGTTGTGGAATCTGAATAAAATCTTTAGTATAGTTAATAATGTGGCACCAACGTCAAGCTCGTCGTTTTGATGAATGAGCTACAGTCATGTAAGATGTTAACACTGGGAGGAGGGTGCTGGGGGAGATAGATCCGAACTGTCCATATTATCTTTGCAACTCTTCTGTAAATCTAAAATTATTGCAACATAAAAAGTTAAAAATGCATACATTACTTATGCCAAATCAAATACCATCATGTACTGGATTCAGCCATAGAAAAACAGAAGCAAGCCCAAAATATGTTAGAGTGCTGTGTGAAAATATCTTTGAAAAACACACAGGCATGCTGACTGTCTTGGTTCTGCGTGAAGAGCACCCATGGGTAGCAGGTATAACAGGGAGAGTGGGGGGCTTTTCACAGTTAATCCTTTAATACTTCTGGGATCTGGAACTATGTAGATGTATCCTCTTTCAACAGTTAAATTTTAACAATTATTGATGAGAGGAAAATTCTAATGGAAAAGTGTTAATTTTGACTATTTTGGGGGGTCAAATAGAATAAATGTACACCTCTTGGCTTGCCATGGGGTTACGTTATGATAAACTCATTAACCCACTGTAAATTGAAAGTACCGTTAAGCCAAAAATGCATTTAATTACACGAACCTACTGAACGTCATTGCTTAGCCTAGCCCACCTTAAATGTGCTCTGAATGCTTACAGTCGCTTACAGTTGGGCAAAATCATTTAACACTAAGCCCATTTTGTTACAAAGTGTTGACTCTCTCATGCAATCTACTATGCGACCCCTCTCACATCACTGTAAAGTGGAAAGATAGGAAGTCAAAAAATCTAAGTCGAACCACTGTGAACCGGAGCCCATCTGTAGTGGTAACAACACTACTTGCTGCGGCTACTGTTTATCGGCGCCCCTGTTATGTGTCAGGCACACGGAAAGCACGGAGCAAGATCATCTCGTTGAATCCCCTCAACAACGCAGGACCCTGTTTCAGAGAAGAAGCACCATTTGCCCAAGTTGTCATGTAGAAAGTGACAGAGCTGGAATTTGAGGTCACATCTGCCTCAGGCCACATCCTGAGCTTTGAATCACTCGACTACTCGGGGATTACTGTGAGCGCAGGAGGCTGTGGGCACAGACGAGACGGGGTCTGCAGCTGGCTGTGGGGACCCTGCCTGTATTCCCTCGGCCCACGCCAGGCTGACTTCCACATTTCTGCATTTCTTTCCCTCGGCGGCTCCTTCTGACCACTGGACCTGGTCTGCCTGTGCTGTGGTCAGTTGGAAGGGCTGGTGAATTATGCCCCAATCAATGACTTACAGGAGTTGGTGTATAAATCCCCAGCTTCCTCACCACCCCCAGGTGACAGTGACATCCAGTGTCTTTTGAGTGACAGGACAGAGCCCTGTTGCCCACAGTGATAACCCGCTCGATATTACCGGCTACCTTCCCTTCCTTGTCTTGCTCCCCTTCTCTCCTGCCAAATTAGCCACTGTATGCAAATATCCACTCTGGGTCTGCTTCTGGGAGCGTCCAGTTTGAAATAAGCCCCTACTCTAGACTGGAGCAGTTAGAGAAGACTTCCAGGGCAAGCAAATTTTATATTTACACTTAAACAATAAAATATACTTTGCAGTTAGTGAAATGCTTAATCTTAACTACACAGTTAGGTCAATTTGATCAAGGTAGACACTATGTAACCCACATCCCTGTCAAAAGAGAGCATGTCAAGCACCCCAGAAAATTCCCTTGTTACCCCTTTCCAGGCAACAGCCCCCATCCCCAGACGCCACCACCAGTCTGATTTCTAGCGCTACAGGTTACTAGTTTTCAGCCTCGAACTTGTAAATGGAATCATACAGGAAGTACCCTTTCCTGTCTGGTTTCTCGCACTCGGCAGATCGTTTCTGAGAGTCATCTACGCCACAGCCTGTGTCAACACCTCATTCTTTTTTATTGCTGGGCAGCCCAAATGCACCAGCTTGTGTATCCACTCTCCTGCTGACAGACACGTGAGGGTTTTGCCTGTCACAAATCAAGCTGCCATGCACGTTGTTACCCAGGAGTTTTTCAGGGTCTATGTTTTCATTTCTTGGGGCAGGCTGAATGGGTCACAGGATAAGTATATGTTGAACTTTTTAAGTAACTGCTAAACAGTTTTCGAAGTGTCTATACCACTTTGTACTCCCACCCACAGCATCTGAGCATTCCAGTCCTTCGCCATCTCTGCTGACAGCTGGCGTCCTTGGCCTTTAACATGTTACTCATTCAGCTGGGTGTGTCAGGCAAGTGGATCTTTGCAAGGTCAGGGAGCACAAGCTCCCAGAGTGTCGACATTAACTAAACAGCATCACAGGGCCAAATACAGGTGATTTTTGACAGTTTCAAGGAATAGTGAAGCCCCCCTATGGAGAGCCAACTCTAGGCAGCTTTATTTCCACCCATTTCCCTCTCTGTGCTGATAACAGACAGCACGCCCCCCGCTGCCCCCCAACTGGGCTCAGGCCAAGATCAAGTTTAGCTCCAAGCCTTTAAGTCTCTCCGATGTGAGCAGGTAGGTTGGCTGTTGTTGTTGTTTTGGCTTTAAGAAGTTTTCCCTTTCCGCTGTGTGAGACCCGGGGAATCAGATTATTTATAGAGTGCAGGCAATTTTATGAGAAGTTTAAAAGCAAACCCACCTGTGCTGAGCTACAATGTGCTGGGGGGTCAAAGCCCTACACTTACGCATCCAGTGAACTGCAGAATGAGAAGTCAGTACCCACAGTGACTGATCTAACATTCTGATCTTCCAGCCATGCTGGGCTCTCTGAGTCTGCTTTCTGAAAGCTCACTCCCCTGTCTGAAGTCGCTCATTGGCTCCCTTCACCAGAGGAATAAAAATACATATCCACAAACCCTCAAGTGCTGTATTCTCCACCTCTTTCCTCTACATTCCAGTTCCCCTGACTGCTGGCTTTCTCAAATACACCACGCTCACTCCTGCCCCAGGGCCTTTGCACTTGCTATCTCTTTTCTCAGAACACCCTTTTTTCTGCTCTTTATGGCTGGACCTCTTGGGTCTCAGCTTTTTAGTATTTTTGTCACCTCTTCAGAGATTTTCTTTCCTAATCACCAAATCAAAATCATTTCTTTATAGAACTAGACTCCCAGTCCTTTTGTTAGAAATAAAGACTCTATCAGAGATATAGGCTTTCCCCTTCATCAGTCTTGAGGGACAAGTGCCAATGCACCACCTCTGATACGATGGTGCAGTCTTGTACCGGCTTCTGTTGGGAACGCAGATACACCAATGCAACATCATTCCTAGGGCCACCCGTTACCAGGTAGGATTATCAATAAGAATGGCATGATTGTCTTTGGAAGCTATTTTCATAGGGTGGGACAACTGTTTCTAATGTCTTATTTTTCAAGACTCCTTTGCTCACATTATACTTTTAAGGCAAGTTGCTAACAGCTGTAAGTATTCACACAAGCCTGAACAGTTACAAATGCTGCACTGAAAATGAGATTGTGTGCTCCTGAGAATGTCCTCCATTTCACATCTTATCAAATCTGGTTCTTTGAACTTTGTTTTCTAATGCAGGAAGGTGTCTGTGCCTTGGTCACTGCAGCAGGGAAGTGCCTGCCCCTTTATTTCCTTCTGGGACCTTCTCTGTTAATTGTGAAGACCTGCATTGTCAAAGCCAGGCTCTGAATTTCATTATTTGGCATTCTAACAAAAATGCGGGCCTCTAGAACTCAATTTTACTGGATGGAAAAAAAAGAGATTTTATTTAATAATAAAATAAGGATCATATAACATTAATTTTTAAAAGAACTCATCATAGTCTATTTTATTTACTTAGCTGGTTGCGCCTTTTCTGTTTTCCCCATTAAATGGCTAACTCATAGGGGCAGGGCTACAGATGTCCCTTTCATAACTGTAACCCCAGCAACTTGTGCAGCGTCTGGCAGGCAATAGGTGCTCAGTAAACATTTGTTGAATGAATAACTGCATGGATGGGTGAATGGCATGCTTCTTGGATAGGATACCAAAAGAATGCTCCCCTCGCACACACACCCCCGCCCCTGCCATCAGGATGTTCAGTGCCCTCCGTGGTTGGGGATGGGGGTCTCTGGTTCTCAGTTAAGTCTCAGTGTTTTGCCAAGGAAGGTGACTTCGAACACACACACACACACACACACACACATATACACATCCCTTCCCTCTCTTCTGTCTTTAGATCCCACACAGCATCTGCCACCACCATGCAAAAGGGTGACCTTGACTCTCTGGGCTCCTGTTTTGGGGAGAGCAACCTTTTCACCCTCAGTCTCCTAGACATGTTGCAGTCACAGCCTTGGGGGTGTTTGAAAAGGATCACGTGACCTCCAGAGAGACAAGGCTCACCATCATAGCCAGAGGGCTTGGGGTCCTGTTTGTCCCTTTCTTGCTTCATGTCAGGGTGGCTGAGGGATCACGGGGTTACAGATACCTTCCACGCCCCTGGCCTCTCCTGGGTGAGCCTTCTGGAGCTGTCTTGGCATCGGCTGACTCCTCGAATCCAGGCGTATCTGAGGGGCAAGCATAGGGAAAGGTGTGTCAAACGGCGTCAGGGGCTCCCAGATGGGGTGGTCAGATTCAGCAAATAAACGACAAGTTTCTAGGTTGAGGCGTGAAATTGGAGAGAAGAAGAGAACAGCCCTTCCTCATACAACCACCGCCCCCGCCCCCGCCAACTTCGTCTTGGCTTAGCTGAGGCTGCTTCTTGTGTTTTCCTGTATTTATGGTAGGTGGAGTCCTGTCTCAGTCTGGGTTCCCCGGAGCAGAGCCTGAGAGGAGGGTTTGGGGGCCAGAGAAAGGAGTGAGGGAGTGGGAGACTGGGAAGGAAGGGGAACCAACATCCGGGGAATTATGGAGCTGTTATCACTGTGGGCAATGGGGCTTGACCCTCCTAGACACCTCTGAGGAGCTGGGCCAAGACAGCCTCAGGACTGTTTCTCTGAGGGAGGAGAGCAGCAGTCATCCCCCAACTCCCATCCCGGGGTCCCCAAGGGGTGTGAACTCTCCTACTTCCTGTCTGCACGTGCTGGAGAACTGAGCTGTTTCTGTACATTTGGAGAAGATCCGAGGCAGAGAAGGAGAGCAGTTCCTTGGCTTATCTTGGAGGTGAGACATGGCCAGCTTGTGTGGAACTGTGTGTGGAACAAGGACACGGACATCTGTCATTAGGTATAAATGCTAAGGATGGAAACAGAGTCAGTCTAGAGTCACAAACAGGAAAGTGGGCTCCGAAGTGAGGCTGCCTGGGCTGAAATTCCAACACAACCCTATGGCACTGGGGCAGCTCCATAGCCTCCATGATCCTCAGTTTCCGCATCTGTACAATGGGCATGACCCCAGTGCCTCAGTCTTGGAGTGAATGCCAGTTAGAATAAGACACAGGAAGCTCCTAACACAGCCACAGGTGCAGAGGAAGCTTCCAGTGAGCATTTGCTGTTGCCCGTAGTATCTCAACGTGAGTTTTGAATTCCATCCTGCTGGTGGGCGGAGGCAGCCAACATGGATATTCCTTGTGGTGCCCCGGAAAGGTAGGGAACAGGGGGCAGAGGATGAAAGGCAGTTGGGGACACCCCAAATGGGCCAGGACAGAGCTGGCCACTTTAGACACTTGTCCCTGGCTCGTGCTGGCTGCCCTCCTTTCATCACTGATTTACTGGGAGAATGGGACACTCCCCCACCCCTTCTCCCCCTCCTCCTGGAGTCCTCACCCATCTCCCCGGGCCCAGCCCCTCAGCCGATTCTCCTCGCTACCCATAAACACAAATCCTGTTCATCTCCGCTCTCTCCCAGCACTTGCCCCTTGATTTAAGCTGCCTTCTCTTCCCCTTTCATCAGCCTGGGGCCCCTCCTGTCATATATCTTCCCGTTTATCTACTTCCCGGATCGATACATGGCGGGGGGGTGGGGGGGGATGGCAGGCTGCCTGCTCAGTGTCCGGGGCCCGCTCTTCTTCTTGGACCAGTATTTCTTGTTAAGCTTCTGTCTGGCCATGTTCAGTTTCTCATTAGGTTTCTGCCGGGCTGTGGCAGTATTTCTTGTTCCTCGGCGGCATAGTCTGGCAATCCCTAGTAATTCTTAAATGGCGAGATGGAGAGGCTATCTTGAGAACGCTCTGGAATCCATCTGGCTGTGGCCTGAGGAGGCGCGTGAAGGGCTGGTGGGTGGCGGGTCAGTGCAGAGTGGCTCCCATGGCAGTCCTGGTGGGTCCCTCGGTCACACTGTTAGCACCTGTGCCGGCTGCTGCCACCGCCCCCTTGTGTCACTTGACCTCTGAGTCATTGAAACAGGCTCACAATGTGTTCCCTGGTGTCGATGATCCCATGCCATCATCGGAAAGAGCCCACCTCCGCCAATAACTCAGTTCTGGGCACGTCGCCCCTATTCCTGACTCCGTTTGCCCGCCTGTGAAATGAGGTGGTTTTTTTTTTTTCTTTTTTCTCTGTTTTGGTCCCTTTTTTCATTTATTTATTTAGCAAACATGTAACACGTAAATGTGTTCGTTATGTGCCAGAGAGTTTTCTAAATACTTTACAAACATTAACACACTTAAATTCTTCCAGGTGCCCTGTGACAAAGATACAAACATTGTCTCCTTTTTATGGATGAGAAATTGTGTCACAGGGAGGCTAAGCAACTTGCCTATGGCCACACAGCTAGTAAGTGGCAGAGCCAGGATTTGAACCCAGGCACTAGCTCCAAAGCACATGCTTTTAAGGGGTGGCTCTTCTTGGTGCTCTGTGGCCTCCATATAGTTCTGAAACACGGGTTCAGTTGATTCCCTTTCTTTTCACTAGTTACAGTCTATAAAGTAGTCCCGCACACTGAATCAGCCAGTATTGAACCATTGCTCCTAGGGGACCGACAGGGTTAGGTTCCTGAAAGTCTATGATCACAACGCTTTCACCAAATGATCAATACATAACCTTGTTTCATGTGTGCTTCTATTTCATGATGCCTAAGTTAATTTATATCGTGGCTTCATTAACATTGAACTCACGGCCAAGAGCACTATAGCTCATGCCCGAATAGAGGTCATCTAACCTACGTATTTCCTCTGTAAGACCGTCCCAGCTTTCTTGCACTTAGGGACGCTAGACAGCACTTCAGTGCTCCACCGGGGGGCCATCTTAAACAGCAAAATCAATCAAATAAAAGCAAAAATGAAAGCAGCCAAAGCACCTGTGTAAAAGGTCTAAATGCACTAAACACGTGGCACCAGACAGACCACAGCAAGGACGCTGGTTTGCAGTCTAAGAGCTAAAGCAAGAAAGCAGGGCATCACCTCATTCGGCCTCAGCTGGGAACCTTCACAAGAGGCAACTCAGGTTTTTTTTGCTGCTCTGCACATGGTCACAAATAACCTCGAATATTGACTTTGGGGTTACAAATACATTTTAACTTGTAGGCGAATTTGCAAATACAAAATCCATGAATAATGAGATCAACGGTATCATGTGTTACTCCCCCGCTCAAATACTTTCTAAGGCTCCCTTCTGGCTCCTGTATCAAATATAAGCTCCATCTGTCTGCCTTTCAAGGGCTTTAATAATCTGGCCCCACTGTACGTATGAGAACCTATTTCCCTTAATTCCTGGGGCCGTTTCCTTTCTCCCTAGGCCGGGCTCCTCTTGCTGACCACTCTACCAGGTAATCAATTCTGTCCTACCTGCACACCTATGCTCTTGTAGACTCTTGCTCCACCCTTAGCCCTCTGCATGAACCGGACTCACCCTGATCCTGCCTTGTGTTCATTCCAGCCAAGAATGTTCTGCAGTGTGGCCAGTACCAGAAGAGGTGACGAGGGCTCTCTACCTTCTAAGGGTCCTTCCAGGGCTGTTACGCAAGACCCCTCCATTTTAAACCATGGCTGAAATATGATGGGCCTCACCAGGTCCTATGGGAGCAGCTCAGAGTTATCCGCGAGTCAGCTGGGCCTGGTCTGGTGCTAATGGCGTGTTTTTGCTGCCTTTAGATCCAATCATGCCTGCCTTCCGACGTTGCGTTTAAGGTCACGGGCTTTCTGTCTGCCTCCCTCCTGCTCCCCGTCCGCTCTCCCCACCTCTCTTTCTCACTCTGAATTTCCTAAGCGCGCAGCGATATCCCTCCTGGGATGCTGACAGTGGGAGCAGACATACAGCGTTCCTGCCATGACGGAAGAGCTGCCCCAGTGCACAGTCGTCTCCCAGGAAGGACTGCGGGGGCGTAAAACTTCACCCCTCGTTGTCAGCGCTGGTCTTCATGGACGGCTGCTGACTTTTCCAAAAATTCGCACAGAGCAGTAGTTTTCAAGCAACAGAGGTTTTATGTCCCCTTTCCCCCAGGGGGCATGTGGCAATATCTGGAGACATTTTGGTTGCTATGACCAGGGACTTGCTTCTGGCATCTGAGGTGGGTAGAGGCCAGGGATGCTGCTTAGCATCCTACAATGCACAGGACAGCCCCCCTACTACAAAGAGTTATCTGGTCCAAAATGTCGGCAGTGCTGAGGCTGAGAAGCCCTATTGTAGAGGGAGCCTCTTCATGGGGCTTTAGTCTTGGAGTCTCCCCTTCTTGAATTCCCTCTATTATCTCTTTGCTATGTGATTACCCAGACTCTTAGATACCTCCAGTAGTGGGGAGCTCACTACCTGTTTTGGAACCAGGCAGGCATAGCCTTGATTCCAGCTCTTCTACTCACAGCTGTGTGACTCTGGGCTTTTCTACAGGCACGTCTGGGTTCACCACCCCGGGCCTCAGTTCCCTCGGGACCACAGGAGTAGCAGCGGCCCTGCCTCACAGGGTGTGTGAGAGTCAGATGAGTTGGTACTCTGAAGGTGACTAGCTCAGCACGCAGCACGGCGAGCGCTCAATGAACATTTGCTGCTATGAGTGGCCCACCAGCCCTGGCTTCTTCACCTGGGTTATGAGTAGGTCAAGGGTAGGGTCTCTTTTGCCTGGAAAATTCCAGAAATACAGACAAGTGAGGCACTGAATGAGGAAGAAAATTTAGGCTCTTGAGGGGAACTTTCCCTTTGGGGTTGTTTCCATCTGGGGGTGGGTGGTGTCTGTGGGTGCTGAGGGGAGACCTCATGGAATGGCTCCATGGTCATCTGCGAAAAAGAATCAGTGTCCCCAGTAAGGGAGGTGGCAGGTGGCAGCTTCCCTGGGAGGTGGATGGCTCTGAGGGCTACCACTCACTCTGTTTCACTGAGGGGCAACTCTGCCAGGCTCAGGGCTCCATGAGGCACCCAGGAGGTGGACTTGGGACACAGAAGGACCCAGTTCAAGAGGTTGCAGCTGGTGAGATGAGGAGAGAGGCTGGAGATCCCAGATGAGCCCAAACGTCTGGGTCTGGAGACTGGGCATCATTGAAGAGCTGCTTAACACTGTGCTTCTGCTCGTTCAGATGTGGGACTCTGGAGGGATCCCCAGGGCTGGGGATGGGAGTACAGGTGGGGCTCAGGCCCAGGTCCTTGGGCTCTGAGAGATGACCCCTCCCACCTTCACTGTAATAATTGCTGAAAAAGAAGAAGCTCTCATTCTGTGCAGGCTCCATGCTAATTCGCTCACGTGGTCCTCCCTGAATGAGGTGCAGTTATCACCCCGTGGAGTGGATGAGGGGACTGAGGCTGCGCAGATGAGAGCAGCCCCTGCTTGGTCCTCTCCCGGGGAGCCCCACCCACCTCCATCCATCTCCCCTCTAGCCAGGACCCTCCGATCTGGGTTGGGAACCAGCTGCTGAGGACGTATAATCTTGCCTGGAGCCTGACGGTGATCAGTTGCAGTCCTGCCAAGGCGGGAGAATTATTATTCAGAACAAAGACAGAGTGAAGAGAACTAGTGCAGAGGGTCATGTGAACAAGGGCTCCAGATACAGTTAATTCTGGGAGACCCAGTGTCCCATATTTCTGGTGTGACACGTTTCTACACAGGCAGCTCTGGAAAAGCGCTGATGGGGTCTCTTCACTCACTCACCACTAGCTGGTCCATTTATTAACTCCTCTGGTTCTTTGTGCATCTATGCAACCAATAACCAACCCACTCTTTCCAGCGCTTTTCAAGACTTTCAGTTATCACATGCTCTGTGTAGTTGCCCAGATTATAGGGATCACTGCCGTATTCGTATGGTAGTAAATAAATATACAACATAACTTTACCATTGTAACCACTTTTAAATACACACGCAGTGGCCCCAATTACATTTAAGTTCAGCGAATGCATTACTTAGAGTCCCTGCAAGTCCTCTATGGAAGGCCCCACAGAACTCCAAAGAGTTGTGATACATTTACGCTTTATTACAGCGGAAGGATGCGATTAAAATCCGCAGCGGAAAAAGGCGCCTTTGGCAGAGTCTGGGAGAAACCAGAAGCGAGCCTGTTGTCATTGTCGCCTCCCAGGGGTGTCACGCGGACCACTCTGCATTCTCGTGGCTAACTTGTGTGACAACAGCCGCAGAGCACTGCCAACCAGGAAGGCTCCCCTGAGCCTTGGGGCCCAGCTTTTTTATTGGGCGCCAGTCACATAGGCACAGAGCACCCACCTGACTGACCTTAATTACTCAGTCCTCAGACCCTGCAGAGGTCAACCGATGCGACATTGGCCCCGCCTCCCATAAATCACATTGTTAATGTGGCCCAGGGTGCCCGGTGTACAAAGACCCTCAGATTCGACGGGATATTCCAAGGGCTTACAAGCAATCTCCCAAGAGCCAGCCCAGCCCTTTCTGTGGAACTCTCAGGGCAAACACCCTGAACCCACGGAGTTAACCCTTTAATTCATGTCAGAATTCTATGCGTGAGAAGAACAAGAACTTCCAAGCTTGGAGAATTTGGTCATTATCTGAGTAGGTGATTGCCCTTCCTGGTACCATGTTCCTCCCCTTAGACTTGCGATCATTTCCAATTATTCTCTTCATTGGTTTACTTGCTTCTGTCCGCCTCATTGGCTAAACCAAGGGCTCCATGAGGGTAATGCATGGGTCTGTCTGGTCTTTGCCATTTCCCCCCAGTGCTTAACATCCTCTGCACACTGCTCTGCAGGGCTGGGGCGAGGGCGAAGCAAGTGAGACATGCTTGGGGGTGCAAAACTTAAGAGGGGTGGACACATAAAACTTCAGTAATCAAGGTAAATACTATTTTAATACAATAGTTTAAGAAATCAAAATTAATACAAAAAGTGCATGAGAAACCAAGTATCAAGATTTTAAACCCAGACAGTTTTCAAGGCTATTGCTGAGTTTTTCCTTTGTTTCCAGCGCCAATACAGCATAGCGCACCTTAGGTATCTGGTCTTTCTATACAATTTTAATTTTAATATTTTTGTCATTATGGATTTTTTGCATTAATTTTGATTTAAAAAATATTGCATCAAAACATTATCCATCTTAAGTACTGAGGTTTGTGGTGCTCCCTTAAATTTTGCACTCAAGGAAAATGCCTCACCCGCCCCATCCTTCTTCTGGCCCCGCTGTTCCCCACATAGTAGGGGAATGAGTGAAGCACCCTCCTCTGAGGTTGATATTTGCATATCTATTTTTCAGATGAGGAAATGGAGGCTCGGGGAGGTGAAGGAACTTGACCAAGACACAGGAGAGGAGCTGGAGTTCATTCACAGATGGTTTTTCTCTAAAGCCTGGGCATTTATCCAGTTGCCCTTCCTCCTCCCTGCCTCTGAGCATCCTGTCCTGGGCTCGACTCTCTGATGGGACCCCTTGGAGGAAAGGCAGTCACAGGTGAGTAGACAGGAGAGAAAGTTCTAGAACTGGAGAGGGCTTAACAACATGTTCAAAGCATCCGGATGGAGAAACATGATCAATACATTGCAGTCAAGACAAAGCCCCCTGCTTTTGTCACTCACTGTAAATTGTCCCCCAATCACCAGGCTGACAGAGATGGATTCCCAGGGCTCACAGCACAATTAAGCTTTCCTAGGCGTCTCATGAGGAAAGGAGGCAGTTGGTTTACTTGTGAATGCTTGGGGGTAATTTTCTAACGTCCCTTCCGCCATTACAGAGGCTTTGCTCCAATCTCTTATCATATGTAATTCCTAATGATTTCTCTGTTATGTCCTGTTTTATTAAAGCGTCATTGAACTATACCCTATTGATTTAGATTTCACAGACAATTGAAATTTAAATTGACTCCAAATTGAATGTCTCCATGTAATCTCTGTTCTGCAATAAAGATAGATAAAATGCTCCTATTTTTGATAACAAGTTATACTGGAGGCACATTTTAATTTTGGGAGGGAAGGAAAAAAATGTGACAGAGTCTTGACTGTCTTTGAAAAGTGGCTGATGGTTCAGGGTCTGGGATGTTTTTTTGTTTTACTCCAGGGCACAGTGCTGGAGTTCCAGAATTCTGGAATGTCTGGGCTGGCTCCAGCTAGGAGTGAAAGGTGATCTGGCCTGACCTATGCATGCATGCGTGCATGAATGAATGAATGAATGAGGTGATCCATCCACAGACTGATCCATTTATCCAGTGAGGACAGCATACCTGGAGTGCTAGGGGCGGGGGGCAGGAAACGGTGAGGATGATTCATTCTGCTATTGGGTGCATGAGTCCAAGGTCCTGTCAGTTGAGAGTTGGGTGTAGAGGCTCATCCTGGAAAAAGGAGGAAGGTACAACATTGTAATCAACTGTAGGGTGTTGTCATTTAATAGCTGTCCCCACCCAATTGGAGTCTTCATGGTACTGGTCACTCTCACAGCTTCTTCCCCTTTCCACTGAATGACGGAGAACAGCAGCTGGCCACAGAAGGCGGAAGAGGAGAAAAAGTATCATCCCATGAATTCTCTATTCCTTATGAAATAGATTATCTAGAAAGGAGAGAATTAATAAAGTGCCTATCAGAGCCCGGAGAGAAGCTGACCCATCAGATCCTTGAGGTCCTTTCAGAACAGCTCTAAATGTGAGCAATCATTGCTTCTAGAGGGTTCTAGATCCACCAGGAAATGTACCCCACTCAAATTCCAGCACTCAGGAGACATAGCTTGAATGGTGGAAGGGTGTATTAGTTTCTGGTTGGGTTTCTTTCCCTAACACAATGCCCCTTCCCCTTCACCCCCACTCATCTTCTAGCATATCCCGTGCCTAGAATCTTGTTGTTCATGCTCTGATGGGATTCCCACGCGTGCACATCATCCAGACTTGAGTTTGCCCGGACTCATTCAATGCTGGGTATGTATTTGATCTGCTGCTGAGATCTCCCTGGTGCTTGGAGCCAAGTCCACCATGAATCCCTGAAGATGCAGCTGCTCTGCCTTCTCTCTGCTGCCCCTACACCACCAGCCTTCAGGGTGGTATCCTGCTTGCCCTTGAGTCTCAGGGTTCAGGGAGTAGGAAGCACCTGGCACATAATTGCAGCTTAATAAACAAATCAATCCTCATTAGGGCTTGATTGGTCATTAGCCTTATTATCCTGCTAGCAAAGGGCTGGGGAAGCTTTGCTATGCCAAACGGGGAAGATATCCAACAGACCGGAGACTCCAGCCCCCATGCGTGGGCAGAACTACACCCAGAAAGAAGGCAGTCTTGACCGGGGGTCTTCAACTCTGGCTGCATATTAGATCCACTGGGGAAGCCTTAAAAATACTGGTGCAGAACCTCTAAGAGGGGAGCCCAGACATGGGTGCTTTTTAAAACTCCCCAGGAAGGCTTAATGTGAAGCCAGGGAGGCTTGAAATGTCATTTTTAATCTCTTGACCCAAGGGAAGCCCAAAGTTTGGCCATCAGAGTCTTGCCACATAAGGATACTTAATAGAGAGCAAGTTCCCTGAGATCTTGGACTTCCTGACACCCACCAACTTAGGCTTGATAACAATCTCTTGGCTCCGCCATTCTGCGTCATACTGATAGGCACAGCATCTCCCATGGCCCTTCCAACCACCCAGTGGGCGCTGTCCATATTCATGTTGCCCGTAGGCTTCTGTGCTCAGTATCTTTCTTTCAATTGAATTGTAAACCCCACCTTGTCCATTCCTTCTTCAGTCTGTTCTAAGCTAACCTTGTGAAGTGAGGATTTGATAATCTACTTGCATTTTTTCTAATACACAAATGCATAAACAAGTACTGATGAAAAACTAAAAATAAGTTCATGTCTCCCCTACCTAAAATCATTTTGCCAATGACGAGTTGTGCTAACAGCACTCTTTGGAGAATACTGTTGCATGGTTTCCAAAATTTTTTCACAGATAAAATAATAAATGTAGGCAGTTAAAAAAATTGTACAGCCCTGTCTACATATGAGATATTGTTATTCTTTCATTAGCGCCCATAGGGGTCGAATTTTGTGTGACTTTCTTCCCCCGCCCCCCCTGGTATTTGCTTCAGGTCAGTTTCATTCTTAAAACTCCATTTAAGTACAGACCAGATATCTTATCAAGGACCCTAAAAATATTAATACCCTCAGATCTATTCACTGCATTCTGGGGAATCCGTAAGGAGGAAATACTTCACAATAGAGATAATAGTTTATGTACAAAAATGTAAAAGGCAGTGTTAATTACAAGTATGAGAAACACTAATCCACCTCAATCTCCAATAACAGAAAGGCTAATTTAATTAGTATGTATATTTAGTTCAGTGAAAGGAATGGGTTATAAGGTCAGGAACCCTAGAAGATCCCAACGTTTATTGGATTCTTATCTTTACATCTCTACCACTGGGCTCAGTGCTGGGCACAGATTAGATCCTCAAAAATACTTGTTAGAGGCTGAATGCCTTATTAAAATGATAGTCACAGACTTTATAATGATACGGAACACCACTTAATGCTACGTGGAAAAACCGGGGTGCAATACTAACCATAAAGTATTGTCACATCTCTATTAAAATATGCATTGGCCTTGTATTGCAAAAACAAGGGCTAGATTAGTGAAATGTGTAGTGTATTGAGGTTATAGAATGTTCTGCAGCTACTAAAATGATGTTTGCAGATGACAGTCATGCTATGATATGATGTTAAGTAAAAAAAAAAAGTAGGATGCAATAATCCACATGCAGTATAATTCCAGTTTGTGTGCATGCATATAATTAATACAATATATTGTATATTATTTAATTACAACTATATTTATAAATTTATAAACATAATACAGCTATATACTACATCAATTTAATATTAAATATATATTTGTTTATATATATTTTATATATAGATATATTTTGTTTTATTTTATACACATGTATATATGTATGTACACACATGTGCATACATGTACACACACTCATAACAATGAAAATAGCCCCCAAATGAACGGGGGTTTTATTTGGTGAGACCAGGGCAGGTTAATTTTTCTTCCCTCGATGTTTCCATCTTTTGAAGTTTTCCAAATCCCTCCTTCCACGAGCACATGTGACTTTTATCATCAAGACAAAGAGTGCCCTCTAGGCTCACTGTAGAAGCGAAGAGGGTGACAGCGGGTCACACACTGGAGCAGGAGGGTCTGCGGTCACATCGCATCAGCTGGCGCGGACTGATTCGACCCAAGTCCAAGTCCGCAGGCCTCTGCGGGCAGGAAGCGGGGCGGGCCCGGCGCAGGGACGTGCCTCACCGGGCAGGGACGTCTCCTGTGGGGATGGCTCTGTGGAACGAAGCCCGGGGCCCCGCTGAACTCTTCGCGAAGAATGCTGCCTTCCCCTAATTTGCTGGGTCTCTCCAGTCGCTAAGAATGATCGACAGTAATTAAAACTAAGCTAATAACCTCCTCACTCTTGACATTTCTATGGGGTTTTGTTCACTATTATCTACATATAGATTAAAAATTGTAATTGGACTGGCGATAGGGTTAGGAAAATCAACCACCTTCTAACTCGTCGTTTGCCAGGGACTGACACTTTGAAATTTTATTTAATCTGAGAAAATTGAGTTGAACTCTGGCACCCTGGGAGGCGGGAAAAAAAAAACACACCAGAATTTATCCTTAAGGACCAATGTTAGCTAAGAAAATATTCATGCTCCCGGCAGGACGAAGTGGAGTCCAGGCCAGAGGGGTGCAGGGGGCAGGTGCAGAGACACAGCAGCATGGAAAGTAGGGTGGGGACCCCCAGGACGCAGCTGCAGCGGGGACGAGATGCCCCACTGGGACCCTGTATGAAGGAGGTTGGGGAAACCGGGGCCACCTCCCCAAGAAAGTTCCTGTCATTTCACGAGGGCTTGGGCTACCTAAGCCCCCCAAGTCCACTGCGCTGTTGAGAGTGATCTTGGTTTATGGTTCTGTGATTCCAGGTCTCTGCAAGGCTGAGGGACCATGCCCGCTTTCCTTGGGTCTATGACAGGGGTCCTCAACCTTTTTGGCACCAGGGACCGGTTTTTCCATGGACGGCTGGGGGTAGGGGGAGGTCAGGAGGCAGAGCTCATGGCCCAGTTCCTAACAGGCTATAAACCCGGTACCGGTCTGCGGCCTGGGGGTTGGGGACCCCTGGTCTAAGAGGCAGGGGTCTCTATTTCTATGAATCTATGCTTTTGGGAAGCTAGAGTGTGAGGATTCTGAAAGTCAAGGATTATAATATCAGCTTCAGAAGGAGGGAATTGTCAGATCTGCCCAGCTGCCCCTTCCATGGAGTCATTAATTTGTTTAAATTGAAACACTTAGACTGATACTAATTCTTAGCTCGCATCCCCAAGGTGATGGGTCAGCCGAAGAAGATTTCTATCTAATACACAATGTGGTCATGTCATGCCCTTGCTTAATATACTCCAGTGGGGTCTCGTGGCCCCGTTTGGATCAAGTCCACTGTCCTTAGGATGGCTTAAAAGCTGTTCTGGGTTTGCCTTGCGCCTTTCTCCCTCCAGAGACAGCCTCCTGAGTCCTCAGACGTGTTCCCAGACAATGTGTGCCCGCTTTCACTTGGAAGCGCACTCTCTCTTCCTCTCTCTGCCTGCCTTCACTACACAGGGTTCTGTTCACTTAGCCTCCATTCTTTGCATTACTGTTCCCTCTGCCTGGAACTACCCTCATCCCACCACGGTACCACCTCCTAGGTGTGCTTCCTTTACCCACCTAGTTGCTACTCATCTATCACTTCTCATCTTGGACTTCACCTTCTCTGGGAAGGGTTTGCTGCCTTCCCAAACTGTACTCTCAGCTCCGAATCTCCTGATTCTGTGCCAGCTCTTGGTAGGATTCTCTGCCCTCTTGTCCCCTCCAACCAGGAGAGCAATAACGCTCTCCGGTTTCCTGTGAGATCCCCCGGCCCACGAGGCAGAGTGGCGGAATGAAAGAATGAACAAGTCTGTGGAGAAGGCAGGGAATTCATTACTCCTTACCCTCAGAATAATAAATACTCACTTGTGTATCCGTTTTACACGTATTTGTCGACTATCTGCTTTGTGCTACGTGCTGTGCTCAGCTGTAGGGATGTCGTGTGAGCCAGACAAATTAGTCTCTATTGTCTATGGTAATTACAGGTGAAATAGATGAGAAAGATTGGGGTTAAGGAGTGAGAAGAACATTCTAGGCAGAGGAAACACATATGAAAGATCTTGAGGAAGGAAGGAGGGGAAAGACACAATGTGGGGCTGAGGCACCATGACAGATGAAGGGAGGGATCAAAAAAAACCTGGAGACACGGGCAGGGCACAGGCCACGAGGATGTCACCCAGTTTCCAGCCCGGAGCTACAAGATCAATTTGGCACTGTGAAAAGATAGTTCGTAAGTGTATTAAGTCTATGTGTAAGGTATGGCCACCCTTGTCTCTTTATTCTGAGGATAATTATTCTCATCCTTCGTGATTGTTGCTTTAATCTTTCCAGCACACACTGACCTCCTGGGGTGGACTGTTGAACCCTACCCGCTGAGAGAGGTTCCCCATTCTTCTTCTAGAAACAGATTCTGCCAACCCTGGCTGCAGAGGTGGTCCCACCCCGCCACCCAGGTCTGACCAATCACAGCATCCGGTCCCTCTGATAATAGTGATTGGTGAGAGAGGCAAGCACGTGACCCAAGGAGGGCCAATCAGAGTCCTTCCATGGGATTGGTATATGGACCTGCTGGGAGGAAGCTTCTTTTCCGCATGGAGAAGATGGAAAGTATGTCTTCTGGTGAATGAGAGCGTGAAGCCACCAGCACGAGATGATTTAATTATAAGGTTATATAATTTATTTTTAAATAATGGCTGTATTTCACAACCACCTTACAAAATTCCTGAAAAGTTAGCCATTGGCTCTTATGGGCGGGTATGAGGTGTACCCGGGATGCAGCCACAGGCAGTGTAACCATTGGGTGCTGAGTGACAGACACTCTGTGCCGTTGCTCAGATGGCCTTTGTTCTTCTTTGACTTGGAAGGAGCTTACCCTGGGGGTTCCTCCTAAGATCATCCTTCTGGTTCAGATAAAGCAGAGTGCTCCCCCTTTCTCTCACAGCCCCTTCTTTTTCCTCATCAGAGCACTTACCGCAGTTTGTAATGGTGTTTCTACTGGGCTGTGTGTTTGTTTGTTCTCCACAAGACTGTGTGCTCCACGAGAGCAGGACGGTGTCTGCCTCCCTCATCGGAGATTTCCTGGTCCTGGCTCCATGTGTGGTCCTGGAGAGGAACTCTGAATACCTCCTGAGAACCAAGGAATAGCTACATTTGGGAGAAGAGGAAGAGTTACTATAACAACTGAAATCTCTGGGCTATCTCCATGTTCACGGCAGTATTATTTAGAATAGCCAAAAGGTGGAAGATACCCACCCACAGATGCATGGATAAACAGAATGCAGTCTATCCATACAATAGAATACTATTCAGCCATAAAAAGGAATGAAGTACTGACCCATGCAACAATGTGGGTGGATGAAGCTTTAGGACATTATGCTAAGTGGAAAAAAAAAAAAAGCCAGGCATAAAAGGACAGGTATTGTATGATCCTCCTACTCACATGAGGCACACAGAAGAGTCAAGTTCATAGAAACAGAAGTAGAATGGTGACTGCCAGGGGTGAAGAGTGGGAAAGGGGAGAGTTGTGTCTAATGGGTGCCGACTTCCAGTTTTGCCAGATGAAAAAGTTCTGGAGATGGGTGGTAATGATGGTTGTACAACAATCTGAAGAGACTCAATGCCACTAGACTAACTGCACACCTAAAAATGGTGAACGTGGTGAATTTTATGTTACATGTGACCTACCACAATCAATAAGTACCATAAAAAGTGTCCAGGCTTCCCAGATCCTTATCATGGATTACAGTGAGTGCTTGCTTTTGTATGTGGGCATAACAGAGATTATACAAGAGTAGGGTAATGATTATGATGTTGAGAAACACAATAAATTGTGCTTGTACCATGACATAGATTGATTCAAAGTGTTTCTCATGCCTGATCGCTTCACAGTTTACCTGTGAGGAGGATATTATTGGGTTATGTTTTTTCCTATAAAATAAAAGTCACATTTTTCATTTTCACTAATAACTTTACTGATTTGGATGTTTTGAGTATGTCAGCTATCTCTTGCATGGTATAATGTTGATTGTTCTCAATTAATGTCTCGATTTGATCACTATCAACTTCTACTGGTTTACTCAACCATGGAGCATCATCCCGTGTGAAATCTCCAGCACAAAATTTCACAAACAACTTTTGACACATTCAATCAGTCACAGCACCTTCTCCATACACTGCACAGATCTTTTTTTTGTGTTTCAGTTGTGTTTTTACCTTTTTTGAAATAATAAACCATAGTATGCCAAAAATGTTGTTTATTTTTTCATCTTTAATATTAAAATGGCTACACAAAAATTCACCAATTTTGATAAGTTATTTTTAAATCCATGCTGATATGACAGCTGTCACAACACAATCTAACAAAATTGTTTTGAATAAAGTTAAAGACAACTAAGTGCTACTCAAGCCATTGTACAGAGAAAACTAAATGAGCTTTTTGGCCAACCCAATAATACCTCCATCTTATGAATGTGGAAACTGAGGCTCAGAGAGATTAAGAAACTCACCTAAAGCCACACAGTCTTCAACCAAAGGCTAGTTTGAAGTCTATGCTCCTACCCTCTCTTCTCCAAGCCTTTATCTTATTTAGGAGGGGAAACCTGGATGGAAAGCAGGTGCAGGACCCTCTTTAGCTGACAACCCCTTGTTCATTTCCTCTCCTGGGTCACCGTCCAGTCATGGAGGCACAAAAGCCCACTCCCTTGGCTGCCTGAAGCATTTGCTGAGCTTGGCTGCCCCAGTGCTAAGACTGGGTTGTCAACCAGGAGATAGAAAGAAAGAAAAAGCAATTTCTTCCATTTCTTGGCTCAATCCTATGCCGTCAATACCGTTAGCAGTAAATCACACATCAGGACTGCACTGACCCAGGAAAAGGGCAAGGAGAAAAAAGTTCCAGAGCAGAATTCATAAAGTAGAAAATAAAGTTCAGCTACAGGCATAAGTCATACCTGGGGACCTGAACCTGTAGTAGCACCATCGACAGCCTGAGACTGAGCCGCCCCAGCAAGCTGGGTCCCCAACACTCCTGCTCATGCTTTGGAGTTTCTAGGACCCCTGTTCTTCATAGATTCAGGCTGGGATGTGGATCTCCCATGGACTCCCTTCTCAAGCTTCGTCCTCTGTACTCTTCCCGAGAAAAGATGGCTGCCACCTGCTCAGCACGCCCACGCAGCAACCAAAGGACTTCCTGCGACCCAGGGAAGAGCAACATTGCCCAGTGGAACTCAATGGAATCTTCTTCCAGACAAATTTCAGAGACGTGTAAGGTCTTCACCTATGAAGGAGCCTGGAGACTCCTCTCATACTCAGTGTAGGAACCTCCTGCCCAGTGTCCCTCTGTGAGGCCCTTGAAGTGGACATCTGTTGCTTTGGCCTCTCTAGCATCTGTTCCCCTTTGTGGCAGCAGCACTCCACGTGTCTGAAGAAGTCCCTGCCATGCCCAGTCCACCAGTTTGAGTGGGGCTGATTTCCTATCACTCTTCTCTGGAAGCAGACCTGTAAACCAGGTCTGAGCCAATCAGAGCACTCCTGTCCTCTGCCTTCAGTGATTGGTTCAGTGATGGGTTTCAGGAGTGCATATAGCCAATGAGAGTCAGACCCAGGATTTTGGTTTGGACTGTTGGTGTAAGAGTCAGAATAGGTTAAGATATGCTGCAGTAACATACAGCCCCTAAGTCTTAGGTGGCTCAAATCTTAGTGGCACAGACCAACAAAGGTTGATTTCTTGTTCACACTCCTCAGGCTAGTGGGGGCTTGGATCCTGTCCCTCTTATTTGGAGATACAAGCTGATGAAGACGCCACCATCTGAAATATCATCATATATAGTAAGGGGAATGGGACATGGAATCAGATGGGTCTGACTTCAAGTCCTGATTGTTGCTTAAAGCAAGGGGCCTGCCTGGTACATAGTTATAACTCAGAGGGTATCAATCTCTCCCTTTGGTTTCTTCAACACTTATTGGTTATATGTCCAAATTGCATTTTCACGGCTTGGCTCAAATGCCTGCTTCTCCATAATGAATTCTCTGACCTATCTAATTGCCCAACAAACACTTTTCCATTATCTTAATGTGGAGGGGAGCACATTGTAGGGGCTGTCCTCTGGGCACCTTCAGTGCCTAGCAAAGGTTCAAACATTTAGTAGGTGCTGTTCTCAGTGCCGCCCAGTGTGCTTCAGAATGTCAGGCACATAGAGGGTGTTATTTGTACTATCCACAACGCCAGCCAAGGCCAAGCACATAGTGTGTTCTTTCCTTGTGTCCCAGCTGCAGTTTCTAGAAGTGCATCTCCTAGAGGTTATCCCCCTAAAGCCTCCCCCCAGCCTACAGCCGCTTGCACCTTGGGACCTGGAGTTCATGAGCAGGAGTTGCCTCTAGGATATAATAAAATGGTTGGGGTGAAGTTGGGGGGTCACCACTGTACTGCCTTATGGAAGTCATCAGGGGACAGTGAGCAGGGACTTGGCTTATGAATTTCCTCCCAGAGCCCCTGACGAAGAGGGAAGTCATGATGATGCAGTTACCTTGGCAACTCTTTGTGCTGGAGAATGGAAAAGAGAGGGAGAGGGAGGAGCCTAAGGGAAAGGGGCATCTGCTGGGGGCAGGGGAGGAAATGGAGGAGAAATTCCCCTTTAAAATGACAGGAGAACTTGCTTTGGTTTCTGGGCAAAGTGAAGGAAGGAGTCTTCATGCTGCAGGGTGGAGGCCGACAGATTTGGTGAGTACCAGGGTGACTGTCAATTATTGAGCATCTGCTGAGTGCATTGTACACTGGTAGCTCTTTTCATCAGTCTGGTTGGGGAAGGAGGAAGAGAGGTTTGAATTTAACGCCATAGGAAATCTGATGACCTGGCCACTTTACCTGCATAAAACCCTCTATGGCTCCCTAGTGCTCTTGCAAAAGCTATAAATTCTCACCACGTCCTCAGCTACCTCATCTTTCATCGTGCTCACACATGCTCACTTTCTCCCCCACAGATGTCAAGTCTCTATCTGGGACCTTTGTCTCTTGATTCCTTCTCTCTGGTGCATTCTATCTCTCTCTCCTGATGACTTATCCCATTAGTTTTTCCTGTCTCAGCTTAAATGTCACCTCCTCGGGGAGGCTTTCCTTGATCCCCCAGGTGGCTCAGGTGCCTTCTCTGACTGCTCACAGCCCCTGTCATTGTTCTGCTTTGATAATCTGTTAGCCCTTCCTTGCCTTAGACTATGAACTCAATGAGGGGTGAGAACAATGTCTGTTTGTTCATCACTGAATTCTTAGTGCCAGGAAAAAATGGTGCCGGTACATAGCATATACCCAAGAGACATTTATTTAATACATGATTGAGGTAGAGGACTGTGAGACTTTTGGTGGAAAGAGCAAATGGGCAGAAGTTGGCTAGAGAGAATCCTGATTCAGACAGGATGTCACGCCACTATGCCTCAGAGCCTCCCCCAAAACACCCCCATTCCAACCCACCCCTTCTGACCTTAGTGTGGGGTCCAGTGGCCAGATGGGCAGGAAGGCTGGCCAGGGTCCTGAGCAATTCTGCGTCTGACTCATGCTCTTGTCTCCCAGCCTCCACAGGTGGGCTGGGGCTCAGGCACCCGAGAGTCACTTCCTTGCCCTGCAACCAGCTGGGGGCACTGATTTCTGGGGAAAATCTTAATGGCAATTGCTCCAATGATTTTTTCTGTCTCTAGGAGGAATTAGCCACAATAAAATGTGGCTAATTCTGACCTAGAAGGCAGGCAGAGTGGCAGTGCTAAGAGGCTGCTCTCTCCTCCCTGTGCGGCAGCTTTGGTGCATACCAGGGCGACTGTCAATTATTGAGCACCTGTTGAGTGCATGTCCCACGAGCAGTTTCTGTTCTTTCCCATCACCCTGTGTGGTTGGGAATTTCATCTGCTCCACTTTATGAATGGCACTCAGAGAGAAGAAGAGGTTGGCTGAGGTCACCCCCTGGAGAAGGTTGGAACTGGCGTTCAGGCTCAGGTCTGTCCCCCTCCGAAGCCCCTGAGTAGAGCCATGGGGGAGGGTGGGCACCGGAGCCAGTGGCGGCCTGGCTGGGGTGTAGACCCTCATGGACAGCTGTGCCATCTTGGGCAAAGGGTGTTACTTTGCTTCTCTGAGTCTCCCCTTCCTCATCTGTAGCACGGGTATAATAATAGCATCTGCTTCGCAGGCTTATTCTGAAGAGTTAATAGCTGAGAAAAAGTTTAAAGTGTTTGGCACAGGGCCATACACATGTTGTTCAATAATGTTAGCGATTCAGACCAAGTCATCAAATCCGGTTAGGTGCCTCCTGAAGGCAGAGGCGACAGCAAAGGAGCAGAGCAGACCCTACCCTCCAGGCACTCACATTTTGGTTATTACTATGCCATAAGGTAGAAGATAATAATAATCTCTGACCCCTTTTAACAATGCAACACATATTAATTGAACACCTACTATGTGCTCGCCTAAGCAGAGGAATAAGAGGCTGCCTCTTCCATTAGGCTGGGAGGAGGGAGTCTGAAATGCGGTGGACAATGGGAGCTCCAAGGACGCACGTGAATGGGATGATGAAGGGGGGAGTAGAGGTGCAGAGGCCTGAGAATGAACTTGAATTCGTGGGGGAGTGGAGGGTGGTTCAGGTGCAGAGCACAGCACCTGCAAGGCATGGAGGCGGTGGTCTTGCTGGCTGTTGGAATTCTCCACGACGTTTGGCCATTTCTTCCTTAAACTCTGCAAATAGGGTGTGAACATGAGAACTTCAGCCCTCACTGGCTGCGACCTTGATTCTCTTTAAATTCTTTATACATAACGCTTTGTCGCATCGGCCCAATAACCCTGTTGGTATTGTTATGTAGGTACAGGGATAGACTGCTCTTATTTTATGAAAGCACGGGGAGGGGAAGTATTGTTTTCAGAGTCACCAGTTATAGAGGTTTCAGATTTACCAAAGCAAAGTGAACAAAAGAGGGCACCCACTTAAATCTGAATTTCACAAACAATGATTAATTTCTGTAGAGTATAAGTATGTGGCATGAAATATTTGGGACATGTACTAAAAAGTACTTGCTGTTTCTCTAAAATTCAAATTTAACAGTGTCCTGTACTTTATTTGGAAACCCTGCCCAGATTTTGAACTTGGTTGTGCTTGGTCTCCATTACTGGAAAATAAAAATGATCATTATCTTTTGGATTTCTTGAGGACCTATAACGTCCCAGTTTCTTTTGAGTCCTGCTGCTCTCTCTCTGCCCAGGGTTGGGTGGCCCGCAGTTCCAGGCCCGACCACACAGTGTCGCCCTCGGCCCGTGGTACCAGGGTGGCGGAGGTGTCACCGGGCGCGAGCGGCCCATTCATCACAGTCGCGACGCACAGACAATGCGGGGAGCGGCCCTTGCCCGCGCCCGCGCGGCTGTCGGTACAAAGGATGCGCTGTTAACACGTGTACGGTAATGGGCTCCCCCACGGCCTCTTCCCGGGTTGCCCGCTCCCAGCCTGACGGGTGGCCGCAGCCATCCGTCTAAATTATGTCACGGGCGATGAGCATCCTCCTCTGTCCACTCCGTCCTGCTGCCAGGGCCAGGCTTGGCCTCGTGCGGTGCACCCTGCCCAGGCCGCTGGGTCACCTCCCACTCTGGGGAAGGAACCTTGTGGGGGGTGAGCACCTACTGTGTGCTAAGCCCCAGACACTCTCCTTGATTTTCATTCAAGGCGGGGCTATTAACCCATTTGTCAGAGGAGGAAACTGAGGGTTGAAGCTGGGAAGTCTTTATTCTAGAGCTGTGGGGTTTGGCCAGAGATAATTTTATTGATATAAACCACATACGGTAAAATTCGCCCACAGCTAAAGGGAATATTTCAGCGTTTCTTAATATATTCACAGAGTTGTGCAACTATCACCACTATCCAATTTTAGGATGTTTTAAGCGCCTTCAAAAGAATCTCTCAACCTGTTAGCAGTCATTTTCAAGTCTGCTCTCCCCTTAGCTTCCGGCAACCACTATTCTGCTCTCTATCCCTATAGATTTGCTGATTCTGGATATCTCCTATAAATGGAATCATATAATACAGGACCTTTTGTGATTGGCTGATTCCACTTAGGATGTTTTCAAGTTCATCCATGTTGTGGCACAGGTCCGTACTTCATTCCTTTTCATGGCTGAGTACTACTCCATTGTATCGACGGACCATATTTTGTCCATTCACCTGCTGATGGACATCTGGGTTGTTTCCACTTTTTGACTGTTTTGAAGAATGCTGCCCGAACATTTCTAGAGTTTTGTGCGGATATGTTTTTAATTCCTAGGAGTGCAAGTGATAGGTCAAATGATAACCCTGTGTTTAGTCATTTAAGGATGTGCTAGACTGTTTTCAGAGCGGCTGCAGCATTTTATGTTCCTGCCAGCAACCTGTGATGGTTTTTATTCTCCCACATTCTAGCCAAAACTTGTTACTATCCGAATTTTTGATTCTATTCATCCAAGTGCATGTGAAGTGGTATTTCACTGTGGTTTTAATTTGCATTTCCCTGATGACTAATGATTTCAAGCATCTTTTTTTCTTTTTTCTTTCTGTGCTTATTGGCCATTTGTATAACTCCCTTGGAAAAATGTCTATTTATATTCTTTGCCAATTAAAAAAAATTAGGTTGTCTGTTATTGAGTTGTAAGAGTTCTTTATATAATCTGGAGACAATGCCTTATCTGACCTATGATTTGCAGATATTTTTCCCCCAGTTTGTGGGTTGTCTTTTCACTTCCTTTATGGTTTTGTTGGCAGCACAAAAGTTTTAGATTTTGGCGGAAGTGCAGTGTCTCTATTCTTTTGTTTGTCGATGTGCTTTTTGTGTTGGGAATTAAGAGTAAGAACCCAGCTCTGTGTGAGAAGTTGGTGCTCTTTGCTGCATCTGCGTGGGGGACATTCGCCCTCCCATAGGGATGTGGTCAGGATTAGGTGGCCTTCTCAGGCTGGGAGGGTGGTACAGTGGGGAGGACCAACAACCTGGGGGTCAAACACATTTGGGTTCTAATCCTGGCAAGGCAACTGCTTTTTTTGGTGACTTGGGCAGGTCATCCGGTGCCTTTAAGCCTCAGATTATTCAGGTGTACAATGAAGATAGTCAATCTGCCCTGGTGTTGCCATGAGGTTAAATACGGGGGTGCAAGCACAAGGAATATGCTTAATGATGTAGTTAGGAGATGATGGCCTCTAGGTTCCTCAAGGGGAGCCCCCACTTCCCACACCTCCAGCACGCTGCAGGGCTCTGGTCATGGAGACACACACCACTCGCCCTCAGATGACAGGTATCAGGACACGCGGCCGGGAATCCCTGGGCCTCTGTCCAGTGAGCTTTCCTCTGGAGCCTGAACCCTGAGCATAGTTATCCTTTGTCCTGCTGACAACTATGGGGGCAGCAGAGAGAGCCACAGGTGCCGTTAGACTGTTGGGCAGGGGTGGGACTGCTCCAGGGTAGACGTGGCCTCCTCTGGGCCTCTCCTGGCTGCCCCGGCCACGCTGTCCAGCCTCGGTTCCGTGAGGGAGTTCAGAGGTGGGTGAAGCCCTGAGTCTGGAAGAGAAGTCTGCTTGTGGACAGCTCCTGTGTCTTCACCTGTCTTTTCTTGTGGGGGCACTGATCCCATTCAGGGGGGCTCCACCTCAGGACCTAATTACTTCCCAGAGGCCCCACCTCCTAACAGCATCGCATTAGGGATTAGGCCTTCAACACATGAATTTAGAGGGGACACAAATATATATTCAGTCTATAGCTGAGGCCCTGAGGCCCTGAGAGGAGAGTGACGTATCCCAGGACACACTGTGAGTTCATGTAGAGCCAGGCCTGGAACCCAGGTCCAGGGGTGCCCCCCCTTCCCTCCATGGCGAGTTGATGTCATTGACCAGTGAGGCCTGGCTCATGGGTCTCTCCTAGCTTCTGGTGGCTTCAGGTATTCCTTGGCGTGTAGAAGGCATTCTCCCAGTGTCTTCACCCCATTCTCCATCTGTACACGTCTCTCTGAGTCAAAATTTGCCCTTTTTCTAAGGATACAAGTCATTTTGGACTAGGACCCACTCTCATGACCTCATCTTAACCTGATCACGTGCAAAGACCCTATTTCCAAATATGGTCCCATTATGGGTAGCCAGGGTTAGGATTTCAACATCATTTTTGGGGACACAAATCAACCCATAATGAAATATAGATTGTACAGTGTTTTCTGAGCACCACCTGTATGGCTGGCACATGATATCCAGAACACTAGGGAGAGACGGGGATGGAGAAACAATACGGGAGGTGAAATACACCTCTGGGCCTGCAGGGGGTGCAGCCCGTGGGCCTGGAGAGGACGGTGGAGCTGATGGGGCCAGCACTGAGTGCCAGATGCTGGAGTTAGGAACTGAACCACTCAGACATTCTCGGGAGTAAAGAGTAGTCTCAGGCTGATGAGCTCAAGAGCTGTGTGAGCAATGTTTGTTTGTTTTGTTTGTTTAGCGTGGGAAGTGTGTTTTAGAACTCTGCTCATTGCCATCCTTCATTTTACAGGGGAAGCATCTGAGGCCCTGAGTGGGGAAGTGACTCTCCCAGGGTCACATGGCCAGCAAGTGGGCCAGGAGGGGCCCTGGAAGGTGGTTCTTCTTGCTTCCAAGTCTCAACAGCGCCTGGCCAGGTCTGCAGTTATAAAAATGCTTATTCGAAACACAGCAGCCATTACTGATGACAGTAAAAGCCATGTGCCTGGTTTTGCTCATCTACATCTCTGGGGGTTAGTAAATTTGCAACTAATTTTCAGGGACTTCAAATTGAATTTCTAGGTGGGTTCCACTGAGACAGAGTAATAGTCCTAGTCTCCGTGATTCTCCTATAAAGGACTGGGCCACGTATTCACTCATCCAGTGAGTCTTCACTGACCACCTACTGTGTGCCAGGCCACTGAGACGAGGGGTAGGAATTCAGAGACTTAAAAATGAAAGCTCTCTTGGAATCCAGAAATACTCTTGCCGCCTCAGCCTATGGAACTCAGGGTCTAATGGGGCTGACAATCTCACATGCGGATAATCAGAATCCAGGTAGCATGATTGGGGCCAGACTAGGGGGCCCTAGAGAAGTGGCCCACTAGCCTGGGAGGCAGGGAAGGCTTTCTGAAGGAGATAATATCTCAGCTGGGTCTCAAGTAAAAAGTAGGAATTCACCAAGTGGGGCAGGGGAACAGGTGGGCATTCCCAGTGGGTGGAATGGCATGTTCAAAGGCTCAGAAGTATACGGTTTTATAGGAGCCATAAGGTCAGAGAAGTATGGGGAGGACAGGGGGAGAGATTAGCAAAAACCTTGGAAGTCACGGAAAGGAACGTGGGCTTTATCTAGAAGGTAATAGTGATTTATAGAAGGCTTTAAGCAGAAGAGTGACCTAGTAATACTGCCTTCTTTTTGGAGGATGCTTCTGGCTACCATGAGGGGAAGGAGGCCAGTGAAGAGGCAGCAGCTGAGCAAGTACAGGATATTAATATTAATAATAATTATTACAATATTTGGGCCCTGGCTGGTTTGGCTCAGTGGATTGAGCGTCGGCCTGCGAGCTAAGTGTTGCTGGTTCGATCTTCCAGTCAGGGCACATCAGAGAAGGAAAACTCTGACTCCAAAAAACCTCGGCTGCCTTGCGGCATACCTCTTCAGGGGAAAGGCTAAGGGAGTAAACCCCGACAGAAAATCCGGAGCCGGAGTCCCTAAGGCGGTTTGACGTTGTAGTCAACACCGGCAACTCCTGCGGCGCACCTGAAGCCAAGCTGTATTGACTCCGTCTTTCCCTTGGATCCTTCAGCTGCGAAGAGAGGGGGGGTCTGCTGCATGGGCAACAGCAGACCCTCCATATCACCCTGCCCAGGCTCTGTAGCTTCAGCTTCACTGGAGAGGACACTCCAGCGTCATCGCAAGATGTCGATTCAACACGGGAGGAGACAGATACCGTGTCACTCCCGAGTCGGACTGCACAACCATTCTCGGCGGTGCAGATAGACTCTTAAGAAGCTACACCATTGTCTCTCGAGACGGACGGCTGCTGACGACTATTACAATATTTTGCTTATTATACACCATTCTATATACTATTTTAAGCATCTGCATGTTTTACTTCATTCACTCTCCAAACATCTCTATGAGCTGAAATGCATGTAAAGTTCTTTATCTGGGGTGTGGACTATTGTAAGTTCACAAATTATCTGCCCGGTGTTAGCAATCTATATGTACTGTGTGCCCCATTCTGTAGCTGAGGATTGAGGTTCAGACTGTTTGGGTTGCTGAGATCCTTGAGAAGGAAGGGTTTATTCTTTAACTGCCAGAAGTGGTGTCTTCTTCGGGGGTTGCCTCACCCAATGATACTCCCTTCTGGGGGCAGCCTGCATCCAATGACTGATAGGTACAGGAGAATAAGTGCCTGATTCCTGGTCCCACCTTGAGACAGGTCTGAAGGGCCATTATAGCTCCAGAACCCCCGTAGAGTCCACTTAGACCTTTGTTGGACCTTCATTACAGCTCAAGTTCTCCTTCTGCCCTGACCTGCTTCCTACTCCCCCCTTCCATGGGCTTTGATTGCAAGAGCACTTTCTGTATGCTAAATTTGGTCTTAGAGTCTGCTTACTGGGGATTGACCTATGACCCCTGTCCAATGGAGCACAACCAGTAACCAGTAGAGCCAGTGCCTGAGTGGGGGTTATCCGGAGAAACAGAACCAATAGGACATATATAGATATATTGATATACAGGGACTTGATTATGAAGGGTTGGCTCACATGATTGTGGAGGCTGAGATGTCCCAGGATCTGCTGTCTGCAGGCCGGAGGTCCAGGAAAGCTGGAGGTATAGTCCTGTGCAAGCCTGAGGACCTGAGAACAAGGGGAGGCAATGGTGTAAGTCCTGATCCAAGTTTTAAGTCCAAGAACCACAAGTGCTGATACCCAAGGGCAGGAGAAGATGGATGGATGTCCAGCTCAAGGAAGAGCGAGAGAGAGGGCACAAATTCACCCTGCACTGGATGACGCCCCTGGGCATTGGTGGGGGTCATGCTCTTTATTCAGTCTATCAGTTCAAGTGCCAGTCTCTTCCAGAAACACCCTCACAGACAGACACAACCAGAAATAATGTTTTACCGGCTCTCTGGGCATCCCTAAGCCCAGTCAGGTTGACACGTAAATGTAACTATCACAGCCAGGAAACAAACCTTGACTCGTTTGATTTCAGAGCCTCTGTTCTGCCCTCATGGCAACACTATCTCAATCAAGTCCCTTTGACTCTGAACTTTGGTTTCCTCATTTCAAAGTGAGGGCCTTAGTCAGCCCCTGTCTTAGCTCAGGCTGCCGTACCAAAATAGCACAGACTGGGGGTCTTACACAACAGACCTTCATTTTCTCATAGTTCTAGAGGCTGGAAATCCAAGATCAAGGTGCCAGCAGGCTCTCCTCTTGGACTGCAGATGGCTGTCTTATCGCTGCATGCTCACATGCCCTCTTCTTTGTGTGCACACAGGGACGGAGAAGTGGGGAGAGAGGGCTATCTGATGTTTTATCTTAGGAAGACACTAATCCTAGCAAATCAGACACCTCAGTTACTTCCTTAGGGGCCCCATCTCCAAGGACAGCCACGCTGGGGTTAGTGCTTAGCAGTAGGCATTTGGGAAGGACACAATCAGTCCATATGAGTCCGCTTAGTCCCGCTAAGTCCATATGGAGGTAACAAGCATCTCTAGGAATCACTGGCTGTGAAAGATAGGGTGACCGAATTATCCTCCTTTGCCCAGGGTTCTTAGTGCTAAAAGTCCTGCATTCTAGGAAATCCCTCGGTGCCAGATAAATTGAGGCCATTTGCTTGGGATTGTCCTGGTTTTAAAACTGCAACCCCCTCGGGCCTTGGAAAACTAGGTCAGTTAGTCAGCCTTTAAATAATAAAAATAAAGGTTTCTTTCTCCCTCATGTGGCATGTCCCTTACTTACACTTCCATCATGTACATCCCATTCCACATTGGCTACTTCTGTGCTTCAAATGGATTTTACCTGTGACTCAGGTCACTGGGGCAGACTTTCTCTAGCACAGTGCTGGTCCCAGGACAGAGAAAAAACACGCACAGAGAAGCCAGCACTGTCTTTTAAAGATTCTGCCCAGAAGTGACACAATCACTCCGACTTTCCCTTCTTTGGCCAGAATAGGTCACATGACCATGACGCCCAGAACAGAGCAGGATGTTGTATAATCATCCCTCCAGGAGGGGGCGCCTCTGGGAAAGGATCTCAGGTATTTGGACACTGCATGGAGGTGATCTAAAACTTCTTGGGCCCTGGCTAAGGGCTTCTTTCCAGAGCTGGGGCCTTCTCTCCATGTCTGCAATGCTCTGCCATGCTAATGACTTGAAACAGTGGCTAATTTGACAAGCCAATTGGAGTCCACATGATTGCATTTGACTTTCTGACTAATGACAAGAGATGAACTCCCCTTTCTTAGTGCAACTTACAGTCGGATAGCCTTGGGCCATCACCCGATCCCAACGTTCAAAATGTTGCCTTGTAAATTGTCTAATAAAGTAATAAAGGAAGGGACTTGCTAAATGATTTGTCTTTTAACCATTGTAATGGGATTTTTTTTTTTGGTAACATTGTTTTATGTTAGAATGCAAAAATTATCACACATAATTAGAATCATTTCAATTCAAGTCTCTGCCAGGCCTGTGACATATTCCTGCAACTCGTGCCACGTTGAGCAAGTCAGCTCGTAAAATCTAATCAAATAAAAATTTAAAATGCCGTCAGATCTGGAGCGCTACAGTGTAGACTGGAAGGGAAGCCTGCTCAAGCCAGCTTCGGAGGGAGCAGTGAGATAAAGGGAAGAGAAGGGAAGAGACGAAGGAGAAGTGAGAGGAGAAAAGACCACCGTGTCTATTAAGGTTCATTAGGACTCCTTTCCACTAGGGCAGCCCAGGACGGGACTGGCCATGGGTCAACCTCGAGGCTCTCAGTTATTGCCCCTTCATCCCCGCTCAGATCCAACATTGGTGCCTGCAGCTTTCATTCCATTTGGGCCGGCCAGGTCCCTGCCTGTGCATCTTCTTAATATTTAATCGTAATCGTGCAGACACGTGTATGGATCTATTTACCCACAAAAGCTGCAGTATAAATGTTTAACCAGAAGAGCACACGGACATTTAGATCATCTAAGCTTTTCCAGGGGTACAAGGACAGGCAGGCTGTCTCCCTCTGGGGAGAAGACATTTATCGAGAAAAATGTCCCTGGGTCCCCGAATGTCCAGGTCAGGTCTTGGGGGTGGGGGTTAGCAAAATGTTGCTTTGTTTAATTGGCGTGAATGAGAAGCTGCTTGCCCCTGATGGACACTCCAAGGTGGAGAGAGAATGCCTCCTTGTACATATTGGTGGGAGTGCAGGTCATTTAATTGTCCTGTAATGTCCCTATATACTTATGATAGCCCGACTGTCCTAACTGGGGCCTGGGATCTAGTCTGAGGCAGGAGGGCTGTCTGCCCAGGCTGGGATGTGTGGGTGTCATTGCAAGATCACTTTGGAACATGTGACGTGCGGTAGAATAATCACACTGTAAAGGGAAAGCCATACCATCAGGGAGTGGCAACACAGCTCATGAATATTCCGGACACTTGTACCCACAGCCAGCGCCAGGCCCGGCTCCTGATTCATCAATATTACACATCAGCACGGTGGCAAACAGGCTGTCGGCAACTTTAATATTTGCTCCAAACCCAAGGAATTACGATGGAAGTGTTGTTCAGGGATACCTGGCAAGAACACTGGGCAGTACCTTCTTCTGTGGTCAGGGAGCATGGGTGTGGACCTTGGGAGCTCTGGGTTCAAAACCCAGGTGCCCCACTAAAGCGCTATGTAAGCTTGGGCAAAGCCTGAGCAGCTCCCTCCCTTCGGGGAGCGCAAGACGAAGGAACATGAGCACTTGCTATGTGTCTGCAATCCCATTGCAGCAGTTCTGCAGAGGAGCAATGATTGGCCCCGTTTTACAGATGAGGGGATTGGAGGCGCCAAGCAGGGAAGATGGCTTCCCACCTCGGGGGCCCAGGGAGTCACAGGCATGCAGGTCATGACAGCCATCCTGGAGGGGTACTGTGAGAGAAGGACAATGACCAAGCTTTGGGGAAACCAGGACTGGGATTCTGCTGGCCAGGGAGTTAGGGACATAGAGTTTCCAGGCTTCTGGCGTGTATGACACAGGCGAGCGCATGGGAAAGAACATCGATGGTACTGAGATACAAAGAATCTGGCTCCCTGCCTGGTGTTTGCTTCCCCTCCCCAGTGGTATCCCACCTATGCTTGGGGACCTCAGGGAACGTGAGGTCTACCAAGGGGGACAATAATGAGGTGCATAGAAGGACCTCAAGCTCACTTCCCACTTTCAACCTCAGCAACTCCACCCACTGGACTTTATTAAAAAAAAAAAAAATTCCACAGGCACCAAGTTCAACTCTCACCGTATATAACAATGCATTGGTTGAAAAACGTTAAAGAAAAAGTCACTCTAGCACTTGTTAATGTGGCAAGGAAGATTTATTCAGGACTATTGCAATAGGGGAGAGAGAAAAGACATGTGGGACTTTATGGCCAAGGAGCAGGTTGGGGGGAATGGTGGTAGATGGGACATTACTAAGAGGTGACATCAAGTGTGGGGGGTGGTTCTCGCTGCTGACGTCATAGGATGCTTCTCAAGGCAGGCCGGGGAGCCAGATAGCAAGGGCAGGGGGCATTCTCTCTCAACAGACTTCGCAGGATCCTGACCTCAACTGGGCGAGGCAGACTCCACAAGAGTGGGGTTGACGTCCAGGCCTTGCCAAGGAGAAGGGAACATCTTTGCCAGGAGGTAAGTGTAGCACCAGGAGAAAGAATGGTGGGGCTCTAAGAACCAGAAGGATCCGAGACATCCCACGTTGTCTTCTCCCTTTCCAGATGCCAAGCACAGGACTTGCTCCTCCCTAGCCCACAGCCCTCATGCACAGCAGCTCATGCAAATAGCTGCCTGCGGGCAGAGCAGGCCCAGCATGCCAGATTCCACGTTGGCGCAGCTGGGATCTATAGTTCTGTGGTTTCTGTGATTTGGTGGTTTTAGTATTCTTTGATTCCTTAGCGCTCTATCCTTGCCTTCTATAGCCCTTTGATTTTGCGTTTCTTTGATTCTAGACATGATGATCCTGGGATGTGCACTTTCTGGTTCAATTATTCCAAGAAAGTTTTCTTTCTTTCTTTCTTTTTAAAAAAAATCAATGTGTCCAACCCCCCCTCTTGCGAGACACTGGTTGGAACAGAGGCAGGGCACTGATGGCAGGATCGTGACGGGGCAGATGCTGACTGGGATGCAGTCTCACGGGTTGCCTGAGTCCAAGGTCAGAACCAGAGTAGCCACACCAGCCATCAGGTATGAGGGGCCAGTGCGCGGCCAGAAGAGTGAGATGCTGCCAGATGGTTAAGGGCTGGACGCATGAAGGATGAAGTGGGTGATGAAACGCAATGATGGAAATGAAGTAAACATCCTATATTTGATATGAGAGGGCCAACAATAATAACACTCATTCAAACAATGAATACTGAATTAGGATAAGCTGGGCAACCACAACAAAACTCTCCCAAACCTGATAAGTTTCTTTTTCTTTTTCTTTTTTTTTTGCCCCTGTGACGTTCTCTGTGGGCCAGGGCATCTGTGCACCGTATGGTGACATCCAGGCTCCTTCTGGGTCTCCACATGAGGCCTCCTCATTTGCAGGGCACAAGAGGGACCATGAATTGCCTCATCTTGGAAGTGATGCTCATCACTTCCACGCATAGAACAGGTCAGATGACCCCACCTACACAGAAGGCATGGTGTAGCTTTCTGTGTGTTCGGGAAGGATGCATATGAAAGGGCATTTGGTGAACACATGGTACTGTTTCTACTACACCTACCATTTCTTTTCTTTTCTTTTTTCTTTTGTAGTTACCATAAGACCATTTAATTATTTAAATCATTAAAGAGCCTTACAGTTGACAAAGCCAGAGAGCTGAACAACTTACCTAAAGTCATACAAATAATGGCAGATCCAAAGTTTGAACTCAGGCTTGTGTGCCTCCGAACTCCATGCCCTGCACCACCTCGGGAGTGGCGGGAACCTGGTAGGGTGATGACCTTCACCCTCAGGCATCAGCACACAGGCCACTGCCTGTTTGCCTGTGGTTGCCAGACCTAGACCCACAAGAGGAAACACCCTAAGTTGCCTTGGGGGTCCCACATCATGCATGTGACACTTTGCAAAAGGCAATCCGCGGTTCCTGACAACTTTTTCATTTAGGCAAGAAATATGGTGAGCATATTTGGATCTTTGATTTTCTTCCATTTCTCATCTGTTCTTCGTTAGGAGTTCAAACTTAATAACCTTCTAGAGTTGGTTTCAAGTTCAGAAGCTGACGCTCCTTGGAGAGGTTCTTTGTTGGACGAGGACGGCATGGATGACTCCGACTTTTTTCCCTCCTGCTGCTCTGTCTGTAAGTCCATCTGTTTTTCTTTCTCTCCAGATTTATCCTCCTCACCCGAAAGGTCAAACTCACTTGTGGGTGAAGCAAGAGGCCACCTGGTATGTAATTTCAGGGTCTCTCTCCCACCAGTGCCTGGGCCTGAAATCCCACCGTTACTTTAAGAGAATTCTTTTATCTTGGCAAGATTCCTGATGCAGGTAACCATGTCCCAAGAGTGTGTCTGTTCAGTGGCAAGGAAAAAAACCTGGAAGGAAGCAGGTTTCAGAGAGGAAAGACGGCAGAGGACACAGAGGCCAGAACGCTGACCGCTGACTTGGGGTTGAGTCCCACATATGCCACCAACCTCAGTGTGGACCTAGCAAGCCATCAGACCTCTGATCCTGTTTCTTCTTGTTTTTAATCCTTACCTGAGGATATGTTTATTGATTTTGGAGAGAGGGAGAAGAGAGAGAGAGAGAGACGGAGAGAGAGAGAGAGAGAGAGAGAGAGGAATCCATGTGAGAGAGAAACATCAATTGGTTGCCTCCCACCAGGGATCAAACCCACAGCCTCGGTATGCGCCCTGACCAGGAATCGAACCCGCAGCCTCTTGGTGCACGGGATGATGCTCCAACCAAGAGAGGCACCTCCGGCCAGGGCTGGTCCTGTTTCTTCATCTATAAATGGGGATGCATCAGATACTTCTTCCAGGGTCAGAGTGAAAATCGACAGAAATGAAAAAGACAACTTACATCGACACAGCGCTTTACCCCTGGCAGGAAAAAATTTTCAAATATTGACTGAGGTTCTCTCTGTGACTTTTTTGCTTTTTAAGGTGCTGTGCCATTATTTACATCCTGTGGCCTGTCTCCTCTTCAGGCAGCAGGCAGACTATGAGGATTTTGGGGGGGGGGTGCCTGGGGAAGGGATGACAAAGCAGAGCATAGATAAGGAAGTTGAATCCTTGGCTTTTGAATTTTAAAAGCCAGCCAAGACCTGGGCCTCTGACAAGAGGTTTGGACGGATGGAAAAGCAGGGCATCCGAGTCTCTGAGACTAGAAAGTGCTCCCTGGGCGGCGGAATACGAGTCGGCGAGAAGTGAAGGCAAGGCAGACACAGGTGCACCCTGGGGCAGGGCAGGGAGAGTGTGTGAGGTCAGCAGGGGACGAGGGTGGCTACAGTGTGTGTACCTTGGGCCGCACGTGAGCAAGGACAGCTCAGCAGAAGCCAGTGGGATACATACACCACCCAGAGCCAGATGACCTCTCTTCCTCATAGCCTGTGGGTGGCCAGTCTTCGAGATGCCCCCCGCGAGCCCCGCCTGGACTCTATACTCGCCTGCGTTCTCCCCTCCGTTCAGTCAGGCATGGAGGTGGGGTCCGTGCTGGACGGGGGATGGGAGGGGTGACCTCGGAGGAGACGTCATAAATGGCTTTGCAGCTTCTACCTCATGCTTTTGGCTCCCTGGCTCTGAGGGAGGCCATGCAGGCAGGCCTGAGCAGCTCGTTGGAGAAGCCCATTAAAGGTGCCGCACGCAATTAGAATGTGTGTGTGGGTGTTAGAGGGGGGCGGTGAGGTGGGGGAGGTTTACCTCATATCACCGATCGTGGGTTTGGAGGACATCAGCTGGGTGTCCTCCAATCCAACTTGATTTGGACGTTGTCTACCTGGAGGTAATGTCAGATCCCACAGGCTAAGGGCTCAGTCCAGCCCCCTGCCCCAACCTCCCCCCGTTCAGGTGCCAATCACAAGTCCAGGTTGTCCCCTGGACTTCTGACTGACAGGCTATATAGATCGGGGGTTCCTGTGACCCCACCCTTTGACTTGATTAATTTGCCTGAGCAGCGCACAGAACTCAGAAACCCCATTTACTGACCAGATCATTAGTGTATGGTAAAAGAATACAACTCAGAAACAGCCAGCGGGAAGAGATGCATAGGGCAAGGCGTCCCAAGTCTCCCTGTGGTCACCCCAAATCTCCCCATGGTCGCCCTAAATCTCCACGTGGTCACCCGCCCAAAAGCTCTCCCAATGCTGCCCTTTTGGGTTTTAATGGAGGCTTTATTACTTAGTCATAATTGATTAATCATTGGCCACCAGCAAATGATTCAACCTCCAATCCTTCTCTTTCTCAGAGGTCTGGGGGATGGGCCTGAGAATTCCTCCATTCATGCGCTCCGTTCTCCTGGCAACCAGCTCCGTCCTTAGGTAAGGTCCAAAGTCACCTCGTTAACATAATAAAAGACACCTTTATCGCTCTCATCACTGAGGAGGTGCCAAGTGTTTTAGAAGCTCTGTGCCAGAAATGGATGAAGACCAAACTGTATTTCTTATGATATCACAGCCCTGTAGAAAGACACAATGGCCCTGGCCACCAGGCAGCACGAACTTGCCAGGCAGGGAGGGAGCCCCTCTGGGGGTGGAGCCTTCAGCCCCAGTCCAGCCTTCAGAGGAGCCTGCGGCCCCAGCTCATGCCTGGCTGTCACCTCCTGAGGGACCTGGGGCCAGACCACCCAGCTGACGACTCAGAAATTTCTGGCCCACAGAGTCCACATGACTTAAGAAATGTTTACTGTCATTTTAAGCCACTACATTTTGGGATTGTTTTAATGGTGTTATGGTAACCAATACACTCATGTCGGCCCACTGTAATCTCTCTGGAATTGAGACAGCCCTGGAGAAAGAGGGCATTTGACCCTAAGTGGCCCGCGATTGCGTTTCTGCCACCTGGCGGAACACAGGCCTGTACGGAGATGATACCCAATTACAGAAATTCAAGTTCTATTTCTAGACTGCCTGCGCTTCAGCAAGGCCCGTGCTGGGGTGACCCTTTCCAAAGGGCTTCCACAGGTCTTTTGGGGACTGTGGGAGCCTGAGAAGCCAGGACAAAAGCCACTAGATTTTTAGGACAAGAACGCCCTTTCCCTGAATGGGCAAATAGCGCCCTTGAAGATACATAATTCCTCAGTCCTGCAATCCAGGGACCACTCCGCCTGTGCGTGTTGCTTCCCTGGGCTCCCTTTGGCTCCTTGCTGCACCCCATCCTGTGAGCAGGTGAGTGCTGCTTGACACCCACGTCTTTCTATTTGTCTTGTTAGGAAACCCTTGTGTCAAAGAGACCATTACAAAAAGAGGGGACCAGAAATTGCCTGAAGCTGCAAGGCCCAGGAGGAGAGAGGGGATCAGATGGTGGGAAACTGGCCTGTGAGGAGCGGGCAGCAGGTGGCACAGGAGCCAGAGCGGGCAGAAACCTCCACTGGCGATGCCGAAATATTTGAAGATCCTCTTCCTTTGGTGAATTGGGTTACCAGAATGTTTTTTTTTCTTTTTTTCTTTTTGCACACAGAGATGATGCTGGAAGAGGGGTTAAGAACACTTTCCAGATTCAGGCAGAGCTCAGCTCTGTCCCTTTCTTGCTGCTTTTTGACCTCAGGCAAGTCTCTGAACCCCTCTGACCCTCTGTTTCCTCATCTAGAAAGAGGGATAAAGAGAAGTTTATAAAAACAACTCTGCATCTTCCCCTCTCTTTGTATTCATGTCCTTTGCAATGTGGCTTTACAGCTCCTCCTATCTCAAGGTGAAGTCTTTTTCCCACTCCTCATTCTGCACTGTCCATGTGACTTATTTTGGCCAATAGTATGTGGTAAAAGTGATGATATGTCAGTCCTAAGCCTACACAAGGTTTTGTTCACTCTGTTCTCTGGCTCTCATAAGAAGCAGCTCAGGCCAGCCTATTGGAGGAGAAAAGGCCACATGGAACAGACATGAGCTGTCCCATCTGAGGCCATTCTAAAACACCTGGCACCCAGGTGATTATGAATGCATAAATGAGCCAGCTAATCTTGGCCAAGACAGACTCAAAAAAGTGGAAGAGCCACCTGACACACAGACTCTTGGGTAACAATGGATAAATGGATATTGTGGTAAGCCACTAGGTTTGGGATTGGTTTGTTACACAGCAATAGCTAACAGATACACCTCTATTTTAAGGAGTTGCTACGTGACGCAAGTGTGATAATAGCTACCACTGATGAGTGCTGGTTGCCTGTCCCCATGCTCAGAGGTGGCATGCATGGTCTCAAACATTTGCACAGCGAAAAGCTGCAAGTAGCATTGTAGGGCAGGTCACCACACTGCCTCATACACAGAGCCAGGCACATAGCACCTGTGTGACACATGTTCGTGGTTGGACGCTGCTGCTCTGGGGACTCCTGACAGATGCCTCCGACTTGGTAGTGGGGTCTAAACTTCATAACCTCTGGTCTGGAGGCCTCAGTGGGTACCCAGCTGTGGGGAGACTAGGAAGCAGCATCTGTGGGGGTGAGGCGGTCAGAGGGAATGAAGTCGGGTCAGGGAGCAGAGACGGCTCCACACTCGCCCCCTCACTAGCACAGTCCCTGGACTAGCATCGCCGGCATCCCTTTAGCTCCTGTTAGAAAGGCAGGTTCTCAGGTTCTACCTTGGCCCATGGACCAGAACCTGTACCTAACATGATCCCCAGGGGCTCCCATGCTGTTGGAGTCTGTCCAGACACCCCCTCATCCCTACCTGTGCTGAGGGACAGTCTTTTTTCTTTCTTTTAAAATTCCAATCTGTCGCAGAATGATACTTTGTAAAACAGGAATTTTAGAAGAATTAAACAAAAAAACAAAATGCATATGAAATCTAAGCCCCTGTTCCTTTTTTATTAATATGACCAGGGTCAATAAATAGAAAATTGCTCTTTGTCAAATTACTACCAAAGTTTCAAAATACTCTTTCTTTGTACATACCTCATTGTGGACAGGTGACAGTCATGACCTGGCCCGGGCTGCGGACCACACCTTGCATAGAGCAGAGTTAATAACGATAATGATAATGATACTAGTACAATATAATCACATGTGATTGTGGGCCAGACCTCAGCTGGTGGAAGGGATTTACAAGCCTCTGTGCCCTGGAATCCTCTCAGCATCCTCTTGGATGACTGAATGTCTCTATCTCCGCTTTCCAGATGAGCCAGTGGAGACCCAGAGAGGCTGAATCACAGCTCAAGGTCACACAGCATATACATTTAATAACCAGAGCTCACCTGTTTAGCCATTCTAAGGAAGAAGGAGGGAGAGGGGGGCACCACTAGTGTGAGGCACAAGGACATTGTCCCCTGTGCCCTGTGTGAGTGGCAGCTGTCAAATGGCCAGGCGTGGAGGGCTCGCCTTCTCGGAGTCATCCAGCTGTCTGCCAGCCCCGGGCTGGGAGGATTTCACATCTGGCTCTTGGGTGTAGCCCATAGGAAAGGAGTCCAGCCCATGGCACCACCCAGCCTGCTGGACTGCCAGGGGTGTGGGCAGAGCCCATTAGCAGACAGCCCCCTCTCTTGCTTTCTCTCACCCGCCCCCCTGAGCCATGGGGCCGGCAGAGAGGCGAGGCGGGGTCTGGCAGGCTGGGTGATAGCTAGTTATCGACAGGTTGACGACTGCCACAGAAGACTGCCCGAGGACATTGAGACAGGAGCCACTTCTGAGGCCTGCTGCTCCGAAGAGCTGGCTGCCAGCATCTCTGCCCAGGGCTCGGTGCTTCCCCTCACCATCTCATTAATCCTGATTTACAGAAAAAGGCAGCAGGCAGGGCCCTCTTAACAGGCCGAGCAGGCGACTGATTTGCCTTTACTGAAGACAATAGTGCCCAGGAGACTTGGCACTGCTGAATTATTCAAATCAGCGTGGCAGGGAACTCTGAGGACAAAGAGTGGCGGGGTCCCTGGTCCCCAGACAGCCCTCCGTGCCTGTCCCCGGGTGGTGGTACCCAGCAGCTTGGGGTGACTGACTTGGGTCCCCTTGGCAGGGACATGGGCGGCCGCTCCGGGCCACCTCCCCTCCCTGGATGGAAGTCGGAATTGGTGTTGATCATCTCTAAGCACCTTAGAGCTCTAGTAATGGATCCAAAATGACATTTCCCACCTGCTGGTCCCGGGAGAGATATTCTGACAAGGACTTCTGGATGAACGTGTGATGGGGGCAGGGGAGGAGGAGAGTGGGAGATGCTGTTCCATCCAGGGGTGTGTGTGTGTGTGTGTGTGTGTGTGTGTGCGCGCGCACCCATGTGGTTCAAAGAACCAGAGGACAGAGGGTGAACTCAGGCTTTGGCAAACCCTGGTTTCTGCTGCTGGAAAGAAGACACAATGAACTGGCTGTTCCTCTGTTTAGAGATTTGCAGATTCAAGAGCAAAGATGCTCAGACTTGGCATTGACACTGGGTGAGGAGGGAGTGCCCCAGCATGGTGGACTCCCAGCAGGGAGGGACACTTTGGAATGCAGGGAGGGTAAACTGAGGCCCAGAGAAGGGCAGGGACTTGCCCAAGGTCATCAGCTGGTTTTAATTCCAAACTCAGATAAAAGGTCACGGTGTGTGACTTGTAGTCTGGGCTCTTTCATGGAGCCCGGACAGGGACCCAGGCTCTCGGTTAAGGGCTTTAGGATGTATTCTCTCTGCTAACTTCATGGCAACCCTATGAGGCTGATGCAACCAATATCCCCATTCTACTGATGAGGAAACTGAGGCTAACAGAGATTCAACCACCAGGCAGGCGAGAAAGGGACAGATCTGGGATTGGAAAGGGGCTCTGTCTGTCTGATGCTGGACCCTGAATTGCTTCTGTGAAAGGTAAGAGGCACTAGGATTCCAGCCTGCTTCAAAATATACCTCCTCATGCCCTGGCCAGTGGCTCAGTTGGTTGGAGCATCGTCCCGTGCACCAAAAGAGTTGCAGGTTTGATTCCTGCACTATCTCCTTGTGATGGGTCCCATAGGTTAAGCACTGCCACCTACCTGTTCTTGCCTATGGGGAGGGGCAGATAAAGTTTAGCCCTTCTCAGAAAGACTGACTTTACAGTCTGCTGAGCCCAGGGAAACCTTATGAGGATGCTGGGGGGGGTGTGTGTCTCTGAATAGTGGAGATAATTTTATTAATGAAGGGGCTCAAGACCTCTGGGCACAAATCCACCTCTTTGGGGAAGCCAGTGGTTTCTTCTGGATAAATCTGACTACCACCAGGACAACTTCCTCTAAGGGATGCAGAAGCTGGCGGTGTGGGGATGGGCCACACCAACTGTGTGCGTCGGAGGGAGGAGGTCTCGGGTGGGTGGATAAATAACAGCCTCTGCTTTTCTGCATCGCTCAGATAACAACGACCGTAATAAACTGAGGCAGGAACAACCATCCCACCAAGAGTTGCCTCATGCTAAGGCCTTTCTATAAGTGTAGAAGGTCATTTAATCCTCAAGACCATTTGATGAGGTTGGTACCTATGAGGTCAGTATCATCATGTTCATTTCACAAAGGAAGAAACCGAGGCTCAGAAGGGAAGCTGTTCACCCAGGACCCCGCGGCTGGGTTGGGAAGCAGCTGCGATTTGAACTCAGGGCTTTGCAGTACTAGCGCGTGGCCTCTAGGTCACGCTGTGCATACACATTTCTTTTCTGTCCAACTTGAGGTCCCTCTCACCAGAGTGGACCCCTCTCTCCCTGTCCACGGTGCCCCATGGCGCCCCCATTCCCAGGGCTGTGACACGTTTACTGGAGTCCCCAGAAGAAGGCTTGATGCTTTGACGCAGCTCAAACGCACATTGGTAATTCTGCCTTTACAAACTGTCCCTTTTTATGAGAAAAACCTGTGTTTCCCAGGGAAGCCGAGCTCTCACTCAGCCCCCAGATCAGCTCCACTTTGGAATAAGCAGCATCTGAATTAGCATTTGCTAAGTGCACCGGGGGGCCTCCCAGGATCCGCACCCCCTGTGGAAAAACCAAACTAAGAGAGATTTATCTCCTGGGTCAGATAAAGGTGACTAAATGCAAACTGGCCAATTCCTTTCGGCAAACAGTTCCCTGGGGAGGGCTCCTACAAGGAGGAGAAGAGCCGATCGATCAGGGAAATGCTTTGAGGTGACTTACAGGGGAGACTTAAAGGAAAAAGCCCTCATGTTTTCACCGCCTCCAGCGACTCATTCAGCCAGTGAGACTCCCTGACCAGCCCAGCCGGGAGCAAGGAAGCCGGGGTGGGGGGTGGAGTGGGGGTGGGGGTGCCGCAGCTGGCACTTACCAGGCAGGCGGAGGGGAAGCGCTGAGCCCCCCGGCTGTGTTCTTCATTCACCTTCCAAGCATCTATTGAGTGCCTGCTGTGTGCCTGCTGAGCACCTCCTTCCCTCGGGCTCTCCCCAGTTCTATGCTCCAGCTCTCTGCTTCCACACTCAGAGACCTCCCTTAAGACCCAGGAACAGTCAGCGAGTCTGCAGGACTGCTTTCCCTTGGATTCTCTACGTCGCCTCTCCCTCATGTCATCAAGGTACAAGTGCCACCTGCTGGGAAGCATAACTCGGTCAGGTGGCGGTCTGCAAACTTTTTCTGCAAAGGGGCAGAGCGCACCTACTTCAGGCTTTGTGGGCTCCATGGTCTTCGTTATAACAGACTCACACAGCCGCTGTGGTACACAGACAGTATATAGATGAGTATGGTTAAGTATGTAAATGAATATAGAAATGTATGTAAACAAGTATGTAAATGAATAACATGACTGTGTTCTAATAAAACTTTATTTACAAACGCAGGCAGAGAGCGGAATTCCACCCACCCTGACCTATCCTTTACTGACCCCTGGAACAATGGATGAAAAGGGCCATACAAACCTGCAATCTCCTCCAGGCCACTTCTTTTAATTCCTTGCTTGTGGCCTTGGGAAGGTTGCTACATCCTTCGGTAAAATGGGATAATGATAGCACCTGCCTCATGGGCTGTTGCTAGGATTAAATGGGAGAACGCTGGAGACTCACCTAGCTGGTGTGCGCACTCGAAGCTGTTACTTTATATTTAATGACTTTAAATCTTCTGAGGAAAACCTCCCTTCCTTCCTCCTTCTGGAGTCAGGGGAAGGGAGCTGGAGTGCTGGGGTTCTGATATCTGGTGGTGTATTTGGCTGATCAGATTTCCATTCTTTGCAAGTTAACAGGTCTGCATTTTAATGATTTGAAAAGGAAGCCAAATGTGTCTCTTTCGGGGCAAAGCCAGCTGGCAGGAGTCTCTCAGGGTGATGGCCTGATACCCCCAAAGCTCCTTTGAGTGCAGCCTCTGGCCCCCATCCTGGCTCCCGAAGGACAGGTTGGGTGAGTCCAGCATGCCCAGTGAGCCTCTGGTTGAGAGCTGATCACAAGTGGCCAATTAATCTATTACTTGCAGATACATTTTCCATTAGCGGTGGTGGAATCACTGACTTTGAAGCAATTAGTCAGCGTAATGAACTTGAGTCTGGGCAAACAGGAGGGAGAGGTTAACCTCTTGGTTCCCAAAGGAGGCTGTGATGGTGACGAAGCAGGGGGCAAGACTGGGGAGAAGGGAGATGCCGATAAGGGGAAAGGCCCATGAACCCCACCTGAGCATCCAGGGAGCAGGATGTGATAGCTCAGAGCCAAAGAGCTCACACTTGGAGCCAGGAAAACATTCCTTTCCTAGGCACATGGACATGAGCGAACCATTTCAACCCCAGTTTTCTTGTCTGCAAAACGGGGGTCGTAACAGTACGTGCCTCATAGGATCATTGTGAGGCTCAAATAAGACACAGTATGTGACGCATGCAGTCCAGTGGAGGGTGGAGCATGGTAACTTCCCAAAGGATGCTCATTTCTCTGCAACCTTTCTCTACCTCACTGCTGTGCTCGAGGGAACAAACAAGAGATTTCTTGCCTTAGGACTTAAAGCAACAGAAACTTCTTGCTTTAATTGCCTTCACTCAGACCCACAATTAAATATTACAAAAGCTAGGATTCCAACAGGTGTCTTTGTGCAGGCCTGGTCAGTAACTTGAACTTCTGATGTGCACTGTGACTCTCCAAAAGGAATCGCTCCAAGATCCCTGGCCCTATCAGAATGAAATTATTTTTTCCCCCATCGCAGAGCATCTCATAGAGCTGGGAATTCTATTAGAAAAAACAGTGGGACAGGATGCATTTGCCAAATTTGACCCATGTTCAGTCCAGCTTCCCCAAAAGCCCTTTCGGTCTGTACTGTCAACCTTCTCCCTCCTGATCAGGTTGGGATGGAAATCCTATCTCCCAGTTGTGTTCCTGAAAGTCATCCCTCAAGTCACTCTGGATGAACCTACCTGCCAAGACAGGAACCTTCTAGTCCTGTTCAGAATTTTCCCATCCCAAGTCATCTTCATCGATTCGCATCCCCTAGACACCACAGACAGCGGCCCCAGGAGGACTAGATGTTCTGTCTCGTGTCTGTCTCATGTCTGTCTCAGCAGTGGGGACGGAGTGTTCATCACCCTCCTGGTGCCTGGAAAGTCATTCTGCACCTTCGTGTCCCCGCCACCCCCTGCCAGGGAGTGCACGCGGTGTGTGTATTAGCAGGTAAACTGCCCCCCATAATGGAGATGGATGGAAGCCCAATTCTGTAATAGAGAACCTTTCATTAAGGAAACCACTGCCTTTGGATGATCTAAAGGCACTAATGGGCCCGGCCCCAGCTTGGGACTTAATTATATTACTGCTAACGGGCGGCAGCACCTGTTTGGCGTCAGGCTTCTTTCTCCCACTGTGGGTCTCAGGTGACAGTGACAGAGATTGGAGGTGATGTGGTGGCTGGTGGGGCCCACGGGAGGGCCACTTTCTGAAAAGGTCTCCCTGAAGATCCCAAAGAGGTGCCTGCAGCAAGAGAGAAGAAAGTTAGACATACGGATTAGACATATGGAAGTACTTTATTTATTTTTCTATGTATCTATGATACATTTTTAGGTTCCCTTGAAACCTATATGATCCTATGAACCAATATCAGCCCAATCGATGTAATAAAAAGAAAAAATGGATGTGCTTTCCGGTGGGGAAGTATGGAAAATGCTTGTGCGTGGGGTCCTGAGTCTTAGCTATGTCTGTACCAATCCCTGGGCCGTGTACCCTAGCGGGGCCGGGATCAGAAAGGTCTGGGTGTATATATTAAATATTAGGGCTTGCTGTCCTCCGAGATGTTTACATGACTGCTTGCTGCAGACTTCAGGGGACCCGCCACCTCCTGAGGGAGCCCAGACTGCACTCCCCGCGGTAGGAAACCTCCCGCCCACTTCTCCCCAGCACATCGCCCTGTTTATATCCTTCTGAGCTCATCACCATCTATAATTATCTGGTTTATTAACGCATTTACTTGTTTACTGTCTGGCTCCTGTGTTCCTGCCATCTCCGGGCCAGCAGGGGTCTTTGTCTGCTTCTTTTGCCTCTGTTTCCCCGGTGCTTGGAACTGCATCTTTTATGTTGTTGGTGCTTAATAAATTTTTGTGGGATGAGTGAATGAACAAATGAACTTCTAAACGTTTATGATACACAATAGGTCTGAGTAGCACAATGCCCTTTTTTTATTGTGGTGAAATATACACAACATTCATAACGTATTAACCATTTCTGAGGGTACAGTTCAGTGGCATTCAGTACCTTCGCATCATGCAGCTATAACCACCATCCAATTCCAGAACTTTTTCATCTCCCTAAATAGAAACTCTTTCTTCACTGAACACTAACTCCCTATTCTTCCTCCCCCCCCCCGCCCCCCGGAAGGAAGACTATTCTGTTCTTCTGTTCTCCTTTCTGTCTCTATAAACTTGCCTATTCTAGGTAACTTCTATAAGTGAAATCACACAATATGTTTTCTTTTATATCGGGCTTAATTCACTTCATGTCCTCAAGGTTCATCCATGTTGCAGCAGGTGTCAGAACTTCATTCCTTTTCTAATGGTTGAATGGTGTTCCATTGGGTGGGTGGACCACCTTGTTATTCATTCACCCTCTGCTGCACAGTGTTCCTTTGAGAGAAGAGGAGCAGGCGACGCCAGGTGGGGCACGAGATAGTTCTGCTTCTTCGCAAACTGTGTAAGAGAGGGGTCTCCTCTAACTTCATCTCCTGTCTGGCGGTTCATGCTCAAATAATACCAAAATGCTTCATACCTCCGTGCCTCTGCCATGCTGTTCCCTCTGCTCCAGGTGCCCTTCCCACTGCCCTTGTTTGTCTGGAAGTCTCTTCTCCTCTCATAGGTTGTAGAGTCAAAGAAAGGAAGAACCACATCTGTTTTATTTACCACTGTATCTCCAGCCTATTAGACACACTGCATGCATACATGGCAAATGATTGAGTGAGTGATTCACTGAAGCCCACACTCCTCCAGAGAGTCCTCCTTGATTGCATCTTATGCTTTGCAGATACTTTTTGTTGTCCATTCACCATGCTAATTGGTTGCCTCTGTGTCTCTCTCTTTTTCTAGACTATGTGCTCCTTGAGGGCAGAGCCCATGTCCTCTCACCTTTGTGCCCGGCCCTTGGCAGATAATGGCCCCAGAGTAGGTGTCTGCAGAATCATGATGAAGGTTGTACACAGATACCAGCTGTTATTATTCCCTCGCTGCCATCCCACCCCAGCTACCTGGCTTCAGGCAAACTTGTCTCCATCTCAGCAGAGACTGGAAGTCCCCAGGGCGTTTGCCCGAGCTGATGCTCTGTTAATGACTGGCTGTGCAGTGAGAGGGTGCTGAGACCTCCCATTACAACTGTTACATAGTCTCTTACACGTTTGTGCAGCCAGGACATTTATTAGCTTCCCGGAGCTTCCAACAGCCTGCTGATGGCTAAGAGAGGAGAATATAATGTTCATTTTACAGGGCAGGACACTGAGGCTCTGAAGTGGGTGTGGCTTTGTAAATTGCACAGGGCTAATTAGTAGCAGAGGCTGTACCAGCACCTAAATGTCTTACCTCCCAAACCTTGAATATTTTTTCTTTTTTCCTGTTCCAGGTGAGCTGATTTTATAAAATGCTTAAAATTTATGATGATATTTTCAACGAAAACAATACAAATGACAGCTAATTGTGGTTGGGCACTGGTTCTGGTCTGGCCCCGGGCTCAGAAGTTTGCCCATGATGGAGGAGGCTCTTGATATGAGTCAGTTCCCCAAGTGCCTGCTCTTGAAGAAGTGGAAACTAAGAGGGATTTGACGTATGTCCTTTGAGCCAGAGCAACACACAGAAATTGGGGAAGGAAGGGACCATGCTTTATTCCCCGGCTCTGACTCAAGTCATTCCACCCACCCCCCTGGGTCTCAGTGATCTCCATCTGTAAGATGGGTGGCTGCATGAAATGAACACCCCAGGTCTTCTCAGAGCCTACATCCTCTTGTTTCATCTGCAGATGGTTCGGTCTCTCCTTGAACGTGATCTGCTCCCTATGAAGGCTGATCCTGGAGTCAATGCAGGTGACTGGTTCCCTTTTTAGAAACTTCGCGCTATTGGGACAGTGAGGAAGCGCTAAGCAACACAAGGAAGCCACACGCACCACATTCTTCAATGGCAGCAATTTTCCGTGTAATTAAGTTTATTCATCATGGATATTAAAGGGAAAATGGAGACGCATGATCATCACAGCCCATTTGCCATTGACATCCATCTCTCAAGCGTCACTTCTGTTTTCCCCAAGACCAATTGCCATGATAGATGCAGAGCCTGGGACAGCCATCTGGTGAAGAGCAGAGGGAACTCAGTCTCCTGCAGGACACAGGGCTCATCCCCCTGGACGGACACTTCTCCAAAAGCCATCCCTGCCCTCAAGGGGCTTGCAGCCCAGGAATCAGGGTTAAAGGGCACACTGTTTAACATAGGCTATCCTTTTAGTTTGCCTTCCTCCAGCAGAATGCAGGCAATGTTATTACTGAGCTAGACTGTGGAAATGTAGCATTGATGCAGTATTTCCACCACTGTCATTCTTGTAGCTTCCTGGGGCTTTCCTTCCTATAAATGCACAGGTAAGCCTTAGCCTGAATCCTTGCCATGCAGGGAGTTCAATTCCTTTACCAATTCACTCAATGAATATTGGGGAGTTTATCCAGTCAGTGGGATCATTGCAGGCTTTGGGGATCTAAGAGTAAATAAAAAAAAGACTTCTGGTTTCCTGAGGCTTGCTTGGTGAATATTTTGGAATACAAGAATGACTTCATTCATTCAACAAGTATTGGGTTCCAACTATAAACAGTGCTATGCTAATCACAGATAAGTAACATGAAGCCCAAACGGTGTGTTCTTTGCCCACATGGGCTTGTATTTTAATGGAGGAGGAAGACGATTTGTTATATTGTATAACAAAAAGTCCAGTGGTAGGGCAGCTCCAGGGCTAATGACATCATCAGAGATCTGTTCTTTCTATATGTTTACTCTGCTTTCCTCAGAGTGTGGGCTCTGTCCTCAACATTACTTCTTCACGGTCCCAAAGTGGCTGCTATAGTTCATACTCACACAATAGCATCCCAAACTAGGGGAGGCACTTCCATTTCTCAGCCTCTTTGTTTTTAAAGAGAGTAAACCTCCAGAATCCTCCCAGATTTTTCATTGGCCAGAATCGTGTTGGTACATTTGAGCCTCTGGGGTGGAGGGGATGCTGTAAGGTGAACAAGAACAACCTGGCGGTGAAGCCAGGGGACCTGAATTGGATCCGGTTCTGAAGTCATGTTTGCTATGTGACCTTGGATAAGTCCCTTCCCCAATCTGGAAAACCAGGTGATCCCAAGGGTCTTTCTATCTATGAGGTTCTAGTGTTCTAAATGGGCCCTTGTTATTGTAGGAGTCATACACGCTGTTCACCAGATCTCTGTCTTTCTGGCTCCCTTGTGGATCTTGGGACCATGTGACTAGTTCTGGCCCTCAAATCAAGGGCATGTTCCTTTCTAGGCTGAGATGGTTAACGGCTGGTTGGAGACTTTCGAGATTCCTCTTGCTCCCCCAGCACAGCCACTGATAACATTTGAGATTGAGGCTATGCCCCATCAACCCGAGTCTTGAGTGACTATAATGAGAGCCTCCTCACTCTGTGCCAAACTGAAAGACATGCAGTGCAAGCATGAAATAAATCTGTAAATATTTGGGGGTTACTTGTTATAGCAGCGTAACCTATCCCTAATCTGACTGAATAATAATAATAATGCTGACACAAAAGGTGGATTAACTCTATGCCAGGCACCGGGATAAGCTTCTTACTTGCATTTTACTATTTAATCTTCACAGCTACCTGTGATGGGCAGGGCATGATTATCATCCCTGTTTTCAAGGAGAGACAACAGAGTCTCAGAGAAAGAAAGTCAATAGCTCAGGGTCACACTGCTGGGAAGAGGCAGAGCCAGGATTCAAACCCATGTGTGTCTGACTCTGAGGAATTAATCTCAGCATTGCCTGGGCTTGATGAAGTTTCGTGGAGGTTTTGCTCAAGGTTAAAGCAGGGACAGGAGCTTAAAAAGCAAGGTGTGTGCGTGTGTGTGTGTGAGGGTTGCTCTGACCTGGGTTTTGCTGCAGAGAGGAAGAGAGGTGCGTTCCCAACTCAAGGGAGACCCCCATCCCAGCCCGGCTTTGTCTGTCTGTAGCTACCGCCTCCCCTGCTTGCAGCTTCCTCTGCCCCAAGCTCCCTGCAGGCCCTGAGCCAGCTCTGCCTTCTGAGAGACCTAATTAAGCCCCAGTGAGAGGTCGGGAGCGTTGGCTCCTGGCAGGCAGCTCCCAGGAGCGGGGCGATGGGTGGGAGGCAGTCATGGATCCTGAGCGGGATAGCAGAGGGAGCACAATAATAACACCTATAATAATAATAGTAACCATCCCAGCACCATGCCAGGTTAGGAAGAGCTGTAAGCAGTAGCTGTTATTATTATTATTAATATTATTATTCTTATCATTAGTCTGGCTCTGGGATGTAATTAACATTTATGGAGCATTTTCCTTCACCACTAGGGTCTTCCTGAGAGATGAGACCCTCCCCTCCTTGCTCCATCCTCACGCCGACTATCTCATCAGGAGCTTTGAGGGAGGTGGCCTATCTAAAAAGCCCAAGCCTTGGTCTTCAGGTCAGCTCCTTGCCCCATTTTATAGAAAGAGAGACTGAGGCCTTGATAGGCCATGGTCAAGGCTGGTCACAGCCCAGATAAGAGGAGTCTTGTGTAGGCAGTTGGGCCCTGGTCCTTCCCCGGGCCCATCAGGACTGTACGTCAGTCTCTCTGTCAAGAAGGGGAGATGGAGCCTGGAGAGCGACAGCCTCTCCAGGGGTCACTCTGGGGCTGTGCTGACCAGAGGCTGCCGGAGGGCACAGGGTCATGGTAGGCCATGGCCCTGCTGACAAGGCAGCCTTGCCGAGGGCCCGCGGAGCCCAGCCCCGAGGCTCGGACTCACTGACCTGCTCCGGCAGCCACCGCCTGGGGGAAGGCAGCCTTATTAGTGCAGCCGCTCGCAGGCCCTGGGTGCAGCCGGGGGCGGAAAAGGCCTCATTTACCCCAGCTCCGGCCCCTGCATGCAGTGACGACCACACTCCGAGCCCAGCTGGCAGAGGCCCGGGATGCAGCCACATGCACCCCTGAGGCCCTGAGTGACCCGGTCACAGGCACAGAGTGCACGTGGCCAGGCTCACACACTCAGGCAGGCAGCTGTGCTCACGGGCACACACATGTACCCCAGACATGCAAGTGGAGGGAAATAGCCACATCAGCACAGCAGAGAACACACACGTATGCATCTGGGTATACAACACAGGCAGACAGCATGCATGCACATGCAAATGCACACAGGCTCACGCCTGGATGCATAGTGACCTCTCTGCAGACACAGGTGCAAGCCAGGTGCCCACGCAAACCAAGAACACAAATAAGACACGTGCACAAATATACACACGTGTGCCTACCTGTTATCCCAGACACAGCCCAGATGGTAGACACGTCTGTTTCAAACACACAATGGCATGGGCAGGTCTCCAAATGCAGGCCACACTGTGCACAAGCTGATCACACAGGTGCCTTTTCATAGACAGCGCTCCTCACAAACGCGCCTGGCTGGTACCCAAGGGACACATAGATCTTTATATCCTGGCACACTCGGGCACAGTGTTTATCTGTCTGCCTCTGTGATTTCTGAGTCTGTGTGAAGTTCGAATTATTTTATATGTGAGTGACATTTGATACATTTTAAGGCACTGTTATGGCACAGAACCTCTTTTGCTTCCTTCCTGCAGCCTTTCTGTGGGCCTGGCTTTATTTACCTCCATTTTACAGATGAGAAAAGTGAGCTTCAGATGAAGCCAGGGACCAAAGGACAGCTGGCTAGGAAGTGATGGAGCAGACAGTCACGCCCAGATGTCCTGACCATATGCTCACACAGGTGGTGTCGTGGGGAAGGACACACAGGCCTGTGTTTGCGCCCCAGTTTGGCCATGCATGGGCTGTGTGATCCTGGGCAGGTCTCCTTAGCTCTTGGGACCTCCGTCCTTGCTCATGAAGATGGAAAAGGACAGTGGCTGCTTAGTGACATTGTTGGAGATCAAAGGAAGAACAGGTGCAGAGGGACAGGTGTGGGGAGGGGCACACTGTACACAGTTTGCAGATATCACCCAGGTTGTCATTATGTTACAAGCAAAGGTGTGAAGACACAGGGAGAAGCCGGCCATCTACAAGCCAAGGAGAGAGGGCTGGAACAGTCCCTTCCCTTGTGGCCCTCGGAAAGAACTGGCCCTGCTGACACCTCGCCATCTTGACTTTGGACTTCTGTGTTCCCAAACTGCAGGATGATAACTTCCTGCGGTTTAAGTTGCCCAGTTTGTGGTGCTTTGTTAAGGCTGCCTAGGACACTAATGCAGATTTTGGTCCATAGCATTTGGCTCCGTAGCAAGCCCAGCAGGCTGTTGGCAGGGTCCCAGTCCCTGGCATCATCTCCATGCCCCAGTGGGTCTGGGGTGAGGGCGCCAGGCATCTCTAGAATCCCAGGAGTGCACCTGCGCACGTGGAACAGAGGAGCCAGGATCCCCCAGCACAGGTATTATAGCAGCCCAGACACCAGGCCCGTTGTAACAGTGACTTAGAGCTGATATAACAACCCTCATATTCTTTTAGTGAGGCCTGAAAGGTGCCATTAAATGGAATATTGAGATAAGGAAGCGGGAGCGGGAAAGGTGAGACACTATTTATTCAGGTTTTCATGGGCCACTAAAATATCCTCACTGCTGCTGCTCGCTCACCCCACCCTGCACCTCTCCCTCCTTCCTGCCCCCTCTCAGGCCCGCAGCTGGTTCTCCCAGGACACAGAAGGCGCTGAGCTCCTGGGCCGTATCCCTGGGAGGCAGCCTGGATCTGGGTTCTGTGCCCCAGGGAACCTGGGTTCGAATCCCACTGAAGCCTGCAGACCTGCTTGTAAACAGCTTCTGTGTTCAGACAGCATCGGGGGACCCAGGAGAGTGTGTGTGGGGGTGCCGTTCACAGCATCTGTGGGTAACACCACAGCCTGCGGACTAGACAGGACCCTTCAGCTCCCCAGTCCTTCCTCCTCCAATATCAGAATTCCAGCGAATGGCCTTCACCTGCTCGTCCTGTGATGGGAATCTCATTACCTCCCGCTGTTTTGTCGAGGTGGAAGTCAACCCGTTTGACCAGCTTTCTGCAGGAGGCCCCCAAATTCTGAATTTTCAGATCTAGGGAAAAATCCTCCTCTTCCCTCCCCCTAGAGTTCCTTGGGGGAGAATGATGTCAGGGAAGGGGTGACAAACTGCCACCGGCGTGAAGGCAGAGCCTGCCAGGCTTTACTCCCTGCCGCCTCCCCGGCGCTCAGCAGAGGGCCTGGCATGGAGCCGGGCTGGCAGTCAGGAGCAGCAAAGAAATCCAGGCTTGGGCATCACACGGGTTGTTACATCAGCTCGAAGTCACTGTCACAACGGGCCTGGCTCTCTTGGCTGTTATAATGCCTTGGTTCAGGATGATGCGCTTACCTCTCTGAGCCTCAGTGGTTTTGCCCACAGAATGGGGATCTGACAGGACCATCCATATGAAGAAGCTCTTGGCACCCAGGAGGCACCTGATAAACGTTGGCATTCCCCTTCCTTCCTCAAGTCAGCACCTCGTCCTTCTCCTTGGCAGCTCCCGGAAAGCAAGATGCAAATGCAGGTGGTTGGCTACGTGTGAATGAGCTTCCCTTCTGAAGGTCAGGGCTGGAAGTTGGAGGAAATTGGGGGAGATGGCTGAAAGTGTGCTTACGAATGATTCTGATGATTCTGGAGACCAGGCAGGTCCTGGGACATCGGCTGGTCCTAACACAACAGAAGCAACAGCAGATAGAAGGGGAGGGGAGAGTGTTCCAGGCAGACACATCCACCTGTGCAAAGGCCCTGAGGCTGGCAGAGGCAGGTGAGTAGGGAGATTGGGGGTGGGGGTGGGTGAGGGATTGGGTGCAGGCAGGGAGGCTGGAGTAGAGGTACGAAGGGAGAAGCAGAGGCTGGGAAGTGGCAGACTAACCATGCATGGACGGGAGACTCCAGCTCTATGTCTAGATCTTATTCTAACGGTGAAGAGTTTATTTTAAGAAAAATGGGAAACTCTCTGGGGACTCCTGAAACAAGGAGGTTTCTGTTGGAATAGAAATCCTTTGGCTCCAGTCAAAAGCTGGAGCACCGATTGAGGGGCAGGAGAGAAGGCTGGGAGGCCAATGAAGAGATAAGAGCTGAAGACAAGGGAAGGAGGATGTTGGTCAGGCCTGGAGGAGGGTCAAGATGCTCAGCCCATTCCAGCCCTGGAGCTCTGGTTGGGGGAGGGGCCTGGGGAGAGTGGGAGGAGGTGCCACTGCCCCAGGGCTGGCTGAGCCCCTGTGGGCTAATTTTGGGAGGTGAGAAGTTGCTTGGGGAATGCCAGGGTGCCTCTCCTCCGGATCATGAGGTCTCCCCAGCAGGCTGATGGCGTGGTGCAGGCGCCCTCGGGGCTGGCTGTTCTCTGGGAAACAGAGAGGAAAAGGGCATTTGTGAATGTGTGTGTGTGACCCATGTGTAAGCGCTGTGTGAGAATCCCTACAGGAAGTAGTCAGCACCCTTCTCGCCACTTAGCAGAGGGCCTGGCACATAGTAGGGCTACCATGAGCGGTGGGAGTGGCACAGAAACACTAGGCATCCCACTGTGCCGAGTGTCTACATGAGCTCGCTCAAACCCCACAATGACCCTGTGAGATTGGAACGATCATCACGCCCACTTTACAGATGAACAGACTGAGGCCCAGGAAAGAGAAAGGATCCTCCAGGCACGAGGGGGAAAGCTGGGCTTTGAAGCTCATGATTTGAAAACTATACTGAGTTTCAGAAAGGGAGCAGTGACGATGAGAAGTAAACTTTATCCCCTCCCTTCATCTCCTATTTTTCCTTCTTTTTATACTTGAGTGTCTTTTATGGCCAGAAAAGCAGTGATGGTTTCACAGAGCTCATAGTTACGCCCATGACCACGCTATCATTGTCCCCATTTAGCAGATGCGACAACTGAGGGCCAGGCCGCCCATCTTGGCCTCGGTGCACAAAGGAGAGACAACAATGTCTGTCTGACCTCGGACTCAGCTCTCATCCCAGAGGGCTGCCTAGAGGAGCTGATGTGGGTGCCCCAAAGGGGTGAGGCCCCAAGCAAGAGCATGCACAGTGGGTGGGCCCCTGTGAGGTGTGAGGATAGTTCTGGGAGGGCTACCCTTGGGAGAACGGTGGTGAGAAGGAGGAGGAGGGACAGCAGGCACATCTTGACGTTTGGAGGGTCAGCCAACTTCACACCTGATTCTGGGGTTCCCAAAGCAGGGTCCTTTCCAGGTGATGAATTATCCCCACCCATTGTCATCCCTTCTCCCCATGGAATGAAATTGCCAAGAGATTGTCATGGGCTTTGGGCCAGACAGACCTGAGTTCAGATCCCACCTGTGCCTCTTCTATGTGATTCTTGGTAAGCGACTTGAAACTTCAGATTTCTCATCAATCAAATGAACATAATGACACCAATTTTCTATTCTCAACTTGTGACGGTTTTAGGAGCTGATGGAGATAGGCATGCTTTGTAAACTGTAAGGTAGTGTCTGAAGCAAGGTATCAGCCATTATCTGTGTTCATGTCTTTAACCAAAGACTCTGAGCACCCAGAAAGCAGGGTCCTGTCTGATTCAACTCTGTGCACAGTTGGTGCTCAATAAATGTCAAAGTCACGATCCGTTGAGTGGATTATAGCTTTTGTTTATTTGGTTTGGTTTATTCCCTTTGTGGATAGGTTGTGAACCGTGGGCACCTCTGGGCTCCCAAGAATCCTTCAAAGATGACAATGATAATTATTATTGCTAATAACAATGACAATGGCTCATTTTATTGAGCACTTTTTTGTGTGCTTAGCTCATCTAATATACACAGCAACCCTGAAAGGTATGGACTGGTATTGTCCTTACTTGACAGATGAAGAAAGGAAGGCTCAGAGATGTTGTGCTACTTGCCCAAGGTCACACAGCACACAGATGGGGGATCCACAGACTCTGACCCAGATCTGAGTTTTTCTGACTCTAAAACCAGGTCACCTAAAATAGCTGGGGACCCTCCTTCCAAAGATTTCTTTTGTTGGGCCTGGGTAGAAGATAGGATAATGTAAAGCCTGTCACCCTGTTGGGCACTCACCTCCACTAATAATACAGTCAATTGCTCCTTTCAAATTACAGTAAATGCTTCCCCCGTGAACAAATCATTTACTGCAACTGCAGAAAGAGTGTCCTGTTTACACACAGAGCCAAAGGAATTCCAATCTGAGTCTAATTATTGATGCTGCAGCTTCGATGGCCTTGGGAAAGGGCCACCTAATTGCGCCAATTAATACCTGCCACTCGTGTAGGCTTTGTCAGGTTGGAGGTTTGGTTTCCTTCCTCCCCAGGTGTGTGGACCAGATGAGTCTTCGCAGCCACCGTGGGGCCAGACCTCCGGGCCACAGGCTGGGTGCAGCAGGCTTTTTGTTTTGGGGGGCATTGTCATTTTGGGTGGGACAGCTTTGATGAGGACCACCCAGGCAGCCTTTAAACAGGGTCTCCGTTCTTCCAGGAGGGAGACGGGCAACTGAGGAATGGGATTTCCAGATTCCAGCCCCTGCTCTGCTTCTGACTCGCTCTGAGATCCTGCACAGGGCGTGTCTCCAGCTCCAGCCTCAGTTTCCCCATGCAACGAATGGCATTTATACCTGTCTTAGTGTTCCTGTGAGGATTTAAGGGGATCAAGTATAACAAATGCAATTGCTGTGTGAACTCTAAGGCACTAGCCAGGCTGAAGGGATGTTTATCAAAAATGGAAGGGCAGGGGCTGGGGGTCAGGAGCCTGGGGTTTTAGTCTCGGGTCCAGTTCTTACTTTGCTCGGGGGCCGTATGACAATGCTTTCACTTGGTTTAAGCCTCTATTTTCCCAGCTGCAAAATGGGAATTCTTCCGTCTTTCCTGTCTGATGCCTGTGTGGGAACCGTGTCTGAAGTCTGGCGCACCGACGTGGATGCTGTGATTGTCCTGTGGTGCCGATGGGATGGGTGATGAGTCGCCAATATTGGGAAAGGGGAACTATTGGGGACTGGTTGGGTGGCAGGTGGGGTGTTGGGAGGAAGTGGAGAGGCAGGAGGAAGGTCATGAGCTTTCAGATGAAACTGACCTGGGTTTGAATTTCACCTGCAACTCTTCTGGCCTGTGAGATCTTCAGTAATAACCATTACAACCACAACGGCAGGTTGGTGGTGCTTGCTCTGTGCCTGGTGCGGTGTGATGCAGTCTGTTTGTATGCTCCTGTTACACCTTCTCAAGGGCAGGTATTAGTTTTATGTCCCTTTTACAGACGAGGAAGCTGAGGCTCAGCAAGTTCAGGTAAGCTTCCCGAGGTCACACAGCTAGAGACTGTCGGAGCCAGGATTTGGACCCAGTTCTCTGTGATCCCAGAGCCCACATCTGCAGCTGCTGCACCTTCCTGGCTCCAGCTGCCTCAGTCCCCCAGCTGGTACCAGGGGTTAACATCTTCCAAAAGAAGATGTTGCTAGGATTGGGCAAGATCAGTTATTGAGATGTGAGGCCGATGGGGTGGCACTTGGGGAGCCACATGACCTGCAGAAGCCAGGATTCTTGGTGGCTGTGGGTGGGTTGTCTTATCCTCTCCCTCTCCCTAACTCCACCGGGCCTGCTGGGAAGTTTGGCTGTTTATTTCCCAAGAGAGGGGGACAGGTGGGCTGCGCGCCTTCTCATCCTTGCAGCCCCCTTTGCTGGAGATTCCCCGTCTTTGGTTTCCTCAGCGCCCCTGCGGCTGCTGTCCCACCTGAGTGCACAGGGGGGCTGTGTTTTCTGATGTGACACATTGTCACTGTGCACTGTGTCATTAGCCCTGTAAAGCAGTGACACCAGAGCCTGATGCTACATGATCCACAAAAACAATGTGGGTCCCCTGGGGGGTCTTGGGCCTTGACAGGAGCCCTGTGGTGCCCCCCAGCTGCCTTACCTTCGGAGCCCCTTTGCCGCTTCTTGACAGAACCTTCGAGGCCCCGAGGGGGTGGGTCTCTGCCGGAGGGGCTGAGGCTCACATGGGATGAGCTTGATGTCCCGGTCCCTGACACATGCCTTGTATGAGGTCCCCAAATTAAAAGACACAACGCTCCCTAGTCAAAGGCAGCCCGGGCCTAGTGGGGAGACGGCAGGGCTCCGGAGTGCAGCGACTGACTGATTTCCCTAATTACCGCTGGTTTAATATTTATAGGGTTGGTGCCAGAGGGCTGCAGAGGAGGTGTTCAGCCTGAACGGCTCTTGGTGGGGTGGTCCTGATGGGGGGCACTGAGCAGGCAAGAGACTGCCTGCATTCAGGTCCTGCTTGGCCAGATGCAACGGGCCTGCTCTGGCACCTTCCTGCGGCACAGCGCTCACCCACTGATGGCACACTCCGTGTGTGCTGGGCGCTGGGCTCGAACCCCGGCAGCCTGGAGGCCTCTGTGGCCCCGTAGTTCAAGGTGAAGCCTCTGGAGTCAGATGAATCTGGGTTTCTTATCCAAATTTGACTTTCCTCCTAGTTGTGTGACCTTGGACAAGTGACCATGCCTTCCTGGACGTCAGCTCCCTTGTGTGCAAAATGATGGTAATAATATACTTTCCTTCTGGGGTTGTTGCGAAGATCCAACAAGATACAACAAATAAGGTGCTGAATACAATGCCTGCCACATGGTTGTGCTCAATAAATAATCCCTCTACATATGAATCTACAGACGTTACACTGTGGGACTGAATTCCTTGCCTTAGTTAGCTATGGATTCTATGATGCTGTGTTAACAAACCAGCCCCAAACCTGGTGCTTTCAAACAATAATCATTTATTCTCACTGATGTGTAGGGTGGCTGAGGGTGGATTCATCCAGACTGGGCTCAGTTGATTGTGATTGGATTCGCTCAGGCAACTGGGGCGTGGCTCACCCGGCTGGACTGTGTCCACGTGGCTCTCCCTTCCTTCTGGGCCCAGCACTGGCCCGCATCTGTTATTCTCTCGGTTGTGGAAGAGACGTGCACGGTTATTGTCTACATTTTCACCTAACATTCCCGTGAAGCACACATTTTTACTCCCATTTTTCAGACGAGGGAATCAAGATTCAGCAACAGAAAGTCACTATGGAGGGAGCTGAGATGTTAACGCTTCGAAGACCATGTTCTCCTCAACCACCAGATACTCTGAGCCACCTTCAACGACTGTTTCTTAAACACCTACTATATGCCAATGCTTTGCCTGAGTTATCTTTAATTCAATACAACCTTTGGATGAAGGCGGTCATATCCCCATTTTACCGACGAGGAAGTTGATGCTCAGGCTAAGCAACTTGTTTATGCTCTCATAACTAATAAATATGTGACAAACTCAAGACTGGAGCCCAGGTCCCTTTAACTCCATGTCAACGTGCATTTGTCCCTGAGGTTTCCTCTCTCTCTCTCTCTCTCTCTCTCTCTGCTGTGCCCATTTTAAAGATGGGGAAGCTGAGTCACAGCGATGTGAGGTCTCTTGCCTGTGTCCCAGAGCCAGAAGTGGGTTTCCAGTACCGACCCAGCACTTGAACTCGGGGCTCCCTGCCATCCACCTGGAGTTCTTGTCTCTGCAGTGCTGAGAGGCTAAGAAGAACCAGTTATTGTGTGTCATGGAAGGAACGGGCAGCTCTGACCACCCTCCCTTCTCCGGGCCTGCCCCGTTCTGCGTCTGATTAACGGATGCCTTTCTGCAGAGATGCATCTGCCCCTGACAGGCTGCCCTGCGTCCCACACCTCTCCCTCCTCCATCAAAACTTGCCCTTCCAGGGTCCCTTTGCTTCCAGTTTTGCTGGGGACAGAGGCTCAAAAGACCAGCTAATGTGGACCGCCTTGGGGTGCAGGGCTGAGGATGGTATCCCTTTTCGCTTCCTCTCCTGATCTCCCCAGGCTAACGTGAGTGCACATTTCCTCCGACTCCAGAGCCTCAGCTTCCTCGTCTATAAAACGGGGAGGGTCCGCCAGGCTCCCAGCGCTGCTGTCAATATCAAATGCGCTCCCATCTGGCCTTCGCACAGTATCCAGCAAAGAGGACGTGCTCAATAAATGTAAGCTATTGTTACTGTCAATTGGGCCCTGCAACATATATCTTTTCACTTCTAGGGGGGAAAAGCTTAAAATTATAGAAGCAGCCAACTTAGGGTCCTGAGCCTTATTCTGCAGACCCAGAAATGATCTAAACTCCGTCACAGACTGCAGGAGTTTGGGAGAGCTTCTGGAGGCTTCCAGCTGCTGGTAAGGAAGGGGCAGCATGGAATGGTGACAAAGATCTGCCCAATGCCCTTATTTTCCAGTCCAAAGGCTCAGAAGTGCCTAGCAGTGCTGGCCCGTCCACACAGCCAGCTGCAGAGGGACCCAGGCCATTTCTCAGGCCAGAAGCTTCTAAGCGCTGCCTTGCCCCGGCTCAGGGCTCAGGCCCCTCCAGGCTCTGTGGGGTGTCTGAGGGAATCACAGGGCTCCAGAGCAGCGTGGGGAGGGAGCAAGAGAGAGAGCTGCCAAAGCAATTCTCAGCCAAATCTCCAGGGCTTTGTGTCAAGGACAAAATAGTGTGTCCCATGGGTAAATATAGTTAACACAGCTGCAACACAGAATTTATTTCTTGTTTGAGATATCAGTTATAAAGTATGGCACAGGGAGAGCTTTAAAAATGAAATTATAGCAGGCAATAAAAAAACTTCATAGGCACTGTATTCAAATTACGCTACAGTAATAGGCCGAGTTCATAAATAAACATCGGGGGTTAACCCTTTGCTGAGCTGCGTGAGGCAGGCCTGTGGGGACCTGGCTGGGAGGTGGTTTTAAACCCCAGTGGGAGAAATCAGAATCACCTTCCAGGTGTCCCTTGTTCCCTCCTTGTCCTCCCCTCCCCCAACCTTCTCCACCTAGCTTCCCATTCAGCTGTTAAAGGGCCTCAGTTTGCTTCTTTGCTAAAATGAGGGGCGTGGGTGTGTCTACTGGGTTTACAGAAAAGCGTCACACAGATCCCTGAGCCAGGAAGATTTTAGGGTCTGGATTAGTTAGGCCCCTCCAAAAACTCCCTACTATTGCCCACCGCCTCTTAAAAATATTACTTACATATTATATCACTAGTCTCTCTCATCACATTAATACAGTGGTTGGTTCTTACCACCGTTGAGGGGTGATTTTGCCCCCTAGTGAACACATAGCAATGTCTTGACATGTTTTTGGTTGTCACATTTGGGAGGCACTACTGGCATCCTGTGGTGGAGACCAGGGAGGTGGCTCAGCATCCTACAATGTACACGGCAGCCCCCAGCACTGAGGATGATCCTGTCCCAATGTCCATAGCAGCCAGCTCGAGAACCTTGCTTTAGGGTAGTTCCTTGTTCAGTATCTGCCATTGTCTTTGAAATGTGGCATCTGGTGTCACTGCTGCATTTTTTTCACTCAGCCTGGTGCTTGGTACACAGTAGGTCTTCAAGAGGAATTTGCTAAAAGGTTGAATGAGTGAACAAATGAATGATTGAATGGAATGGAACTTCTTCCCTGTCCCTTTACCCCTGACCGACCCTGACCCATCCTTTTGTTCTTAGCTCAAAGATTGCTTTCTCAGGGAGGCCTCCCCTGGGCCCCTTCCCCCCATTACACATTCCCATGATACTCATTGTTCTTCATCTCTGGATTTACCTGTTCATTATTCACATCTCTAGTCAAATGTCACTGCCTCCAAGCAGCCACCTTGATTGCCTTAGCTAAAGTGGCCTCCCTCGTGTCACTGTCTCTTACTCCTGTTTTGTTTCCATCGCAGCATTGATCAGAGCTGGAATTACCTGTTTACTCTCAACCAGGTCTCCGCCACCACTATGTCCCTAGTGCCTGGTGTAGCCCCTGGACCAGAGGGGCTGCGCGGGGAGCACTCGCTGAATACACCTGTGAGGTCAGAGTACAGAAAAGCCCTTCCTGCCCCAGACACCCTGTCTTCTTCCTTGGAGTCTTCCCGAATCGTCTTCTTCGGGAGCGAGACAGTAATGGGGCTGAACAACCTCTGATCTCCCTCTGCACTCCTCCAGCGACGTGTGGGGAGAACCTAGTGAGTCACCTGCTCTCCTTCTCGGCAAAATGCAGGTCGTGGGGTAAGTTCACGCTTTGTAACCAAGGGCGTGTGTGGCAGATTCACCGCTTCGGAGCTTGCCTGAGAGACAAAGCCCCAGCGCAGCAGACGGGCAGAGCCAGGCTCTCTGTGACTGTGTGCCCCGTCCTGTGCTTTTGTGAAAACTCCGCAGATCATCCAGATCCGGGGCCTGGGAAAGAGCTAGGAAACTGGAGGACTGTGGGAGCCCCGGCCTCTGAAACCGCCGTGATTTTAAGATGCCCAGCCTGGGCCATTTATCTGACTGACTTCCTGGGCTCCCCTGGCACTTTTGCTAATTTAATATCATTTAATTTAATTTTGAAATGATTTTTTAAAAAAGGCTGTTGCCGCAGAAGCCCCAACCACCTCATTCCTCTTCCTCCCTGAGGCTGGAAATACATCTTGTGGCTGAAGCCAGGTTTCTGGTCGCGGATGTCCCTTGGAGGGCCCACAGCCATTTTGCAAAAACTGCTGAGTTTGCTCTTCACCCATTGGGCATAATTACCTTTCTCTTCTCCAGAGCCCCTGTATGTTCTGACCCGAGGAAGAAAAAAAGGGCTGGAAAACCACACCAAGTTAGAGACTGAGTCATGAGGTCTTGTCTCAGACAAAGAGATCGGTATAACCCAACACACACTCACACACATGCACAGGTGCGCACATATATCAGCATGCACACACACACATGTGCACACCCACGTGCACACATGCAAACACATGTACACAACACCCACGTGTGCACCTTCGTGTAGCACATAAAACACACATGTTCTCACACTTGTGTGTGCACACATGCACACGGGCACATTCTTGTGTATATATTTTTTATTTTATTTATTTATCTATCTATTTTTAGAGAGAGGGGAAAGGAGAAAGAGAGGGAGAGAAACATCACTGTGTGGTTGCCTCTCACGCGCCCCCAACTGGGGACCTGATGTGCAACCTAGTCATGTGCCCTGACTGGGAATCGAACCAGCGACACTTGACTCGCAGGCCGCCGCTCAATCCACTGAACCACAGCAGCCAGGGCTTCTTTCATATTTTTTAAAGCTGAGTTGCCCCGGAGTCTCTTCCAGGGAGATGCCACATCAATTTCTTTGTTCCTTTTAATTATTTTGTTATTTTTAAAACCCAGTTTTACATGTGCTTGATCATTGTAATTCACATTCATTTATTTACTCATTATTTATTTTTGTTGATCATCTCCCATGGACCAGTGTGATGACGGACACAGACAGACCTGACTCTGTCCTCAAGGTGGAAAGAGCCCACTGTGGAGGAGAGGCAGCTAAAGGAAGGGCTCTTAGGGGTACACATGGGGGGGCCTATGGAGAGTAGGGGATGGGCAGGTAATCCTGGAAATCTTGAGGGAAGTACCTCTAAGAGAATAATTATGCTATTTGTCTGGATGGCAACCTTAAGAAAAAGACAACATGGAAAAGAGAAGAGAGTTCCGTTACATCCAGACACGTTGAGGTTCTTCTTCCTCCTGTGGCAGAGATTTCTCAGTCCTCTGCTGTTCTGTTTGTCTTCTTCCAGGCCACACAGCTCAGGCCCATCTCCCAGCCTCTCCTGCTGTTGGGGTGGCCATCAGGCCAAGTTCTAGTCCAGTGTGAGTGGAGGTAGTGAGTTTCACTGCCTGGCCTGGTCCATAAACCCTCCTAGGCATGACCCTGCATAATCTTTCTCTTCCACTGATTTAATTCAGATCAAGTGAGGTTGGAGATCTCAAATTAAGGACGGAGGAGCCACAATATGGCACGAACCTGGGTCTCTATTGCCTCCTGGAGGAAAGTCACCCTGGAGAGTGGCCTGACCAGGAATGTCTGCACTGGACTTTTAAGGGCTAGAAATAGACACCTGCCGTGGTTGAGCCATTGCATATTTTGGGGTCTGTTTGTTACACCAGCTGACATTACCTTGTCTCATGAGCCCCAACCCTCTTGCCACTGCCTCTGTCTGTAAATTAAGTTTTATTGGAATAGTCTATGGCTGCTTTCATGTGGTAGCAGCAGAGTTGAGTCCTTGCAACAGAGACTGTATGGCCTGCAAAGCGTAAAATATTTATTATCTGTCTCTTTACAGACAGCATTTGCTGCCCTTGGCCTTAAGTGATACACTGAGCATCTAGGTGAGAGCCAGAAGCAGTCTAGATTTTTCTGCTCTCCAGGACTGGTTTCTTTAAAGAGCCCAGTCCCAGATGCTCTGACTTCCGGTCCTGACTTGGTTCTGGTTGCCTCAGCCCCTTTGTCCTCATTCCTTGGGTGCAGCTGGGCTTGTGAATGAGACCCAAACAGAGACAGAAAAAATGGTTAGGAGCGATCACTTCTCAACGTCCTCGACTGTTAGTTCTGACTCTCCCAGTCATCTAGACGAACTCCTCAACTGTTTAGAGAAAGAGGAGCAGACTTTCCTGGGATCACCCAGCCAGCGAGTGGCTGAAAGTTCTTACAGTGAATGCTGGCGACAGGGGACTCGGGGTGGAGAATAAACTGCTTCTGATAAAAAACAGCTGATGTTTATTGAGTACTTCCTAGGGGCTAGGCACACGTGCACTCCTTCCAGCAAACCTCAAGGTGTATACTGCTGTTATCATGATCATGACTCCCATTTCACAGGTGGGGACATTGAGGCACAGAGGTAGGTTAACTTGCCCAAGGCCCACTCTGTTGGGAAAGCTGGGATTTGAACCCAGCAATGTGAATTCTTGCTCATGGTACCATATTGGTTCTGTCACCCTTGCCAACCTTGAGTCTTGAAGCTCTCCCATAATTAGCATTGCTGGAAAGAATAGACTCACGTGAAAAGGGTGGTCTTTTTCCCAAGTCTCTCCTCTCCTGTCCTGCCTCCTTGTGATCCTCAAGGCCCAGAAGAGTTCATCAATTTTGTTTGCATAACCAGCTTGAGACACTGTCATTTCATTAACTCAAGTGAGGGGCTCTTCATACAAGGTTGAGCTTCAATAATTCTCTTTAAAGTTATGGAGAAATGTATGCTTAATTATATTTGCATATGAAAAATAGGGTCTAATTAGTTTGATGGATTATTATTTTAACCCTAATGGCATTTTGAATATCTGTCCCAACTAATAGCAAGTGTATCGCTAATAAATCATTGAATTTTTATGGCATGGTCTATTGAGCTGGCTTATGAAATATATTTTATTAATATCCCGGAATGTATTGAAACTGATACAAGTCAAATAACTGCTCATTTATTAAACTGTTTAAACGTCAGTTTTATACAAGAGTAATAATATAGGAAATATGTTCGTTCAGGAGACATCAGCAGGCCATGGGTACTCAAAATATTAGTTATCTTGGAAAAATATATTATGGAAATAAAAGTCCAATTATGTCATTTATTGCATTAAATAAATCTATATTGACTAACATAAATGTGGCACATTAGCAGATGCACTTTCTTTCAAACTTTGTAATTTGCTAGGATTGTGCCCAAGGGCATCACAGAGCCTGGGCTTTCAGGACAGAGGAGTCATTGGAAAGGCATGAACAGGTGTCCTCGTTGTGTGGCCTGGGGCTGTCCTGTGCACTCAAGGTCCCGGAATGTTCTTTCTTAAAGATTGCTGTTCTGGGACATCTCCAAGGCCTGGCGCCTAGAACACAGCTCTTCCAGGAGCACAAATGTCACCCTTCACCCCACTGTTCATCTGATGAGCACTTCAGGGTACATGCTATGTGTTGGGAGCTGTGCCATGGGGATGTGCCAGACAGGTAGGGAGGGCCCTGGTCCCACCGAGGGGTCGCTCTAGAGGAGATAAAATGAAAAACATTTTTTCTCTGTTGCTGCTATGCAAACCAACTAAAAGGAAAGAACACTTCTTCTTTTGCTGCTTACAACGGTCTAACACAAAATGTGTGGATGTTTCCCCCCACATCAACCAGTTCTCCAAATCCCGGGACACCAACAGGATGTTCCGTCATTCAGTTCGGCCACTACTTCTGGGGGTTAGTGTAGACCCCACTGGTTAATGACTCAGTCCCGCCAACTGCCCCCACTTCAGACACCAATCACAAGCCCAGGCCTCCTGCACCTCTGACCAACCAGCTCTAAATCAGGGGTTCCCACAATCCCATCCTTAATAATTTGCTGGTGTGTCTTAAAGAATTCAAGGAAGCATTTTACTTACTATTATTACCTGTTTATTATAAAGGATACAATTCAGGAACCACCGAACAGAAAACATGCACAGGACAAGGTGGGTGGAAGGAGGTGGCGCTCTATGCCCTTTCCAGGGGCACCAGCCTTCCAGCATCTCAGTGAGTTCCTCAACCCAGAAGTGGGAGCTCTCCAGACTTGGCTGTTTAGGGTTTTTATGGAGGCTTCATTATAGAGACAAAAGTGGTTAAATCATTGGCTGTTAGTGATTGAACCCAATCTCTAGTCCTTCTCCCTTCCCCATAATTTGAGGGTGGGGCTGAAAGTTCCAAACCTCTACTCACACTGGTTCCCCCAGCAACCAGTCCCCCAGCCTGAGGGGTGGTCCAAAAGCAACCTCATTAGCAGTCACCCAGGTATGGTTGAAAGGGGCTTGTTATGAATAACAAAAGCCATTTCTTTCACCCTCATCACTCAGGAAAATCCAAGGGTTTTGGGAGCTCTGTGACAGAAACTGGGAACGAAGACCAAGTATATACTTCTTCTTATGTCACAGCATCATGGAGGGGGCGGGGGCAGACACTGGGCAAAAGAAAAATGAGATAATTTCAAATACTAGTGATCCAGGCTATAAGGGAAATAAAGCAGGCCGTTGGGGTGAGTAATGACAGGAGCAGGGTCCCTTTAGCTAGGAAAGTTGGGGAACATTGTCAAGAAGCAGAGAGCCAGGTAAAAGAAGCGGGGGCACTGACTTGCAGGCAGAGGCAACAGCCGGTACAAAAGCTCCGAGATTAGTTCAGAGATCAGAGTCCAGGTTGGTGGGGCAGGAGCAGAGCGTACGAGGGGGAGAGTCATGGGAGATGTGGCCAGGAAGACCCTTGGTTTGGGTCTAATTTTAGATGTCACAGGAAGCCATTGATGGTTGGACTCAGGAGAGGGAGATGGTCACGTTCATATATTGCCCAGGTCCCCAGGGTGCTGGGAGAAGAATGGACTGCAAGGGCCAAGCCGGCCAGAGGGGATCAAGAAGGAAGCAGGTGCAGCCATTAGGGCGGGATGGGGTGGGGGCAGGGTGGAGAGAAGTCGGGGCTTCAGGATGTATGTGGAGGTCGAGTTGACAGGATACACTGATGGATTAATGTCTGGAGACGGGATGAGAGGAATCAAGGACGCTCCCAGTGTTTGCTCTGAACATCTCGGCACCGCTTACTGGGCTAGGGAAGAAGGTGTGGGAAGAACAGTTTGTGTAGCAAAATTCAGTGTATTTTTGGTCCCCTCAGAGATGGAGGGTCCAGTCAGAATCATTCAGAGTCACCAAGAACGCTGCTTACCCTCTGAGTCCCCAGAGATTGTGATCCATCAGGTCTGCGGTGGGGTACAGACATGTGTTGGTTTAGGGTTTTTTTTTTTGTAACCCCCAGGGAGTCCAATGTGCATGTCAGTGGACCCCTCTTCTAGTGCCTTTATGTTGCAGAGGGGAAAACTGAGGCCCAGGGAGGAGATGATAGACTTTGCTCATTAGTGGCAGAACGAGGAGGCTGCGATGGCTTTTGGCTCTTGGCTCTTGCGGTGACTCAGGCTGCCTTCATCAGCACGAAAGGAGCCCAGAGGCACATTTTAGCCCCCGGGTAGGCAAAGCCCAACAGTCCTGCTCAGCCAGGCTCAGAAGTGTCCAAGAGGGAGGTGGGGAGCAGGAAATTGTGGAGTTAGGAAGAGGCGGGAGGGGATGCTTCAGCATTTGGGCACTGCCATCTTGTCGGGCAACTTTGGGCAGTTCACACAGCCTCTCTGATTTTGGGTTTCTCTAGAACTGGGCATGATAGTGACACCTTCTTCTTGGGATGTTGTGAGGATCAAATGGGATTCTCATGTGAGAGGCTCAGCGCAGTGCCTGGCACATGGGAAGCCCTAAATATACAAGATCTTTAATATTAATACAAATGGCTGTGGAGACCCAGTGGCGACCTGGGGAGGCAGCCCAGAGTAGTGATAAGAGTACAAGCTTGGGAATCAGGCTGACCTGGGTTCAAATCCCACTTCGTTGCTGTGGGAACCTGGACAGGCATTCTACCTCTCTGAGCCTCTGTTTTCTCATCTGTAAAATGGTGGAAGAGAATTATGATACCCATGAGGAGGGCTGGTTTGTGGATTTGAGAAAAATGAACGTTGAATTTCAGGCTCAGAACCAGGCCTTCAAGTCCTGGGAGTTATTAGAATTATGCCAATTTTAATTCACAGACCCATATCCTAGGCACCAGCAGTTCCTGCAGAAGCCACTAGCTGCCATATGAGGCCGTCAAGTAGGAGGTGGCAGAGGAGAGCATGAGCCTGGGGTCTCCTTTCACTGACTTGATAACTTGCTGTGTGACCTTGGGTAAGCCTCTCACCCTCTCTGGTCCATGTTGCCTCTGTGTGAAATGAGGAGGCTGGTCTAGTTAATCTCAATGTCTTTTTCAGAGCCTTTTAAAAAAATCGATGATTGTGAAGGTCTGTGATTAGTGAGAAACAATTTGCCCCAGGCAAAGACCAGACCCTCCCCAACCTTTGGGATGGGGGTGGTAAAACAATGAGCAGCAGGCTTAGCAAATTGCCATTTCACAGGCCTTGAAAACGAATATCTGCTTTTGTATCAGCCTTGATTGAAATTCTTATGCTATGGTGGACGTCCGCGCCATCAATGCCTTAATTAGAAATTAGGACAGTCACATTGGCATAAATTAAATCAGACTAAAGATGATTAACAAAGTAATGCAAGAAATCATTAAATTAAACCATTGTGCCAAGTCCTCTGCTGATCTATCACAAATTTGGGCTGCTAATGAGGTCTTAATTAGTAAGTTAGGTCGAAATAATTCATGTCATTCACTTCAAAGACAGCCCTCTTTCTTTCTAGCCTCTATTTTTTTTCTCTTTTGAATCCAGCCCCCAATGCAAATTTATAATGGACTGCAGAAGGGGGTGGACGTCATCAACAGTAAATAACAGCATTCCTCGGCTGAAGGGGCATAAACAGCTCACAATCTTAAAATTACAGAATGACAGAAAGAGATGGAACAGTCTGCAACTTTGTCCCTTTATAATACAGATGGGAAATCTGAGGGCCCAACAGGGGAAGGACCATAAAGGGTATTTGGGGCAAAGCAAGGGGTCCCTGGCATCCTGAGTAAGGACTGGTTCTTTTTTTTCTGCTGCTTTGAGGTGTTTTCCCTTTGCCAAGAAAAAGCAGTAGAAAGAAAGCTGGTTCTGAAATGGGTGAAGCCTGGCATCTTCCTTGTCGGTCCAAGAACAACTCCAGTGCAGGCTCTTAAGAATATAGCAAAGGTAGTATTTACTGAGCACTTACTATATACCAGAACCCTGGCTGGTTTGGCTCAGTGGATTGAGCGTCGGCCTGCGAGCTAAGTGTCGCTGGTTTGATCTTCCAGTCAGGGCACATCAGAGAAGGAAAACTCTGACTCCAAAAAACCTCCGCTGCCTTGCGGCATACCTCTTCAGGGGAAAGGCTAAGGGAGTAAACCCCGACAGAAAATCCGGAGCCGGAGTCCCTAAGGCGGTTTGACATTGTAGTCAACACCGGCAACTCCTGCGGCGCACCTGAAGCCAAGCTGTATTGACTCCGTCTTTCCCTTGGATCCTTCAGCTGCGAAGAGAGGGGGGGTCTGCTGCATGGGCAACAGCAGACCCTCCATATCACCCTGCCCAGGCTCTGTAGCTTCAGCTTCACTGGAGAGGACACTCCAGCGTCATCGCAAGATGTCGATTCAACACGGGAGGAGACAGATACCGTGTCACTCCCGAGTCGGACTGCACAGCCATTCTCGGCGGTGCAGATAGACTCTTAAGAAGCTACACCATTGTCTCTCGAGACGGACGGCTGCCGACCGACTATATACCAGGCACTGTACTAAGTGCTTTCCTTGCCTGTTCTCATTTCACCTGCAGAGCCTTCAGCAAAGTAGACTTTATCGTGTTCCCTGTGTTACTGGCAAGGATGCTGAGGCACAGAGAGGTGAATTAACTTGTCCTAGGTCACACAGCCAGTAAGAGTCAGAACTGGAATTTGACTCTGACGCCACAGTTTGAATGTTTAACTCCTGTGCTCTCCTGCTTCAAAAGTAACTACCAACTGGCTGGGTGGCTGGATGGGTGATGCATGGGCAGGTGACAGGAGTTTGTTGGAAGGGTGACTGGGGACAAGCAAGGCAGCGATACAGATAAACATGCTGACTCAGCGTAATTTTAGAGCAGGATGGGGTTGTTGAAAGATCAATGGCTTTGGAGTCAGGTAGGCCTGAGGTTGATACCTGGCTCTGCTACCTTCTGGTCATGTGGTCTTAAGCCACCTGCTTCCTGTGTTTGAGACTCAGTTTCCTCATCTATTATATGGATACCATTAATACCTACCTGTGAGGAATTTGTGAGGATTCAATGAGATCATGTGGTAGGTGTGCCTTGTACCCAGTAGGTGTTTGCCTTCTCAATGGTTGTCTGGTGATTGGTTAGCTTTTGCTGTGTGCAAAACCACATGAAACACAGTGGCTTAAATCAAGAACAACTCACTGAATTTAGGGTTCTGCAGGTTGGCAATTTGAGCTGGGCTCAGCGGGAAGGTTCTTCTGCTGGTCCTAGCTGGACTCACACACCACTGTCTGCCATCGGCTACTGGCCAGCAGGATGGCTCCACCACTGGGGCTTGGCTGGCTATTGGCTGGGGTGGTGGGGCCACGTGTCTCTCATTCCCCAACAGGCTAGCTTGAGTTTGCACTCTTGATGGCGAAGGATTTCCCAGCCCAGCAAGAGAGGGCCAGCTCTACGTCATGGCACTTCTCAAGCTCCTGCTTGCTTCATTCACACTGCTTGTTGGAGACTGAATTGTGCCCCATCCTCGCCCTTAGTGTCCCTCCTCAGACGTTCAGGTTCTAATTCCTGGAACTTGTAAATATGTTACCTGGTATGGCAGAAGGGACATTGCAGCTGTGACGAAGTTCAGGATCTTGAGATGGGGCATTATCCTGAATTATGGGGTGGGCCTGATGTCCTCATACAGGTTCTTATAAGCTGGATGCACAGCTCTACTCCAGGAGAGATGAAGGCAAAGGGGTGGAGGATGACAAAGACATGGATTCTCCCTTTAAGATGTCCAGAAGGAACCAGCCTTGTCAACTCCTCGGCTTTTGCCTAGTAAGGATCGCGTCTGACCTCTGGAAATATAAGGGAATAGAAATGTGTTGTTTTAGGTCACTAAGTTTGTGGTAATTTACAAATTTGTAATGGTCACGGGAAGCTAATGCATTGGCCAAAGTGAGTCACGTGGCCAAGTCTAGATTCAAGGTTGGGAAGCAGACCCTACCTCTTGATGGGAGCTATAAAGTCCATTTTAAAAAGGTATGTATTTAGGGACGGGGAAGATTTTTGATTATATTTTGTAATCTATCACATCTGGGAACACACCACTTCAACCCAGCGATCTTAAAATAATAACAGTAATAATAATGTGTATTTAGTGAGCACTTTCTAGAGGCCAGGCAGCACCAAGCAAACACTGTATCTTCTTTTTCTTTTCTTTTTATTGTGGTGAACTAGACGTAACACGAAGCTGACAGTTTAACCATTTTTAGGTATGCAGTGCAGTGGCATTAAGTACATTCACGATGCTGTGCAAACCATCACATCACCTATTTCCAAAACTTTCTCATCATCCCAAACAGAAGCTTCATATCCACGAAGCAGTAACTCCCCATTTCCCCCTCTGTTGTTCTGGGAGCCTCTCCTCGTTCTGAGAACCTCTGCTTGACTTTCTGTCTCTGTGAATTTGCTTATTCTAGGTACGCCAGGTAAGTGGGATCATCCAAGTTCTGTCCTTCTGTGTCTGGCTTATTTCACTTCGCAGAATGCTTTCAAGATTCATCCACGCTGTAGCACGTGTCAGAATCGAATCCTCACAGCAACCCTCGGGGGCACCTGAGGTTCAGAGAGGCGCGGTGACTTTTCCAAGGCCACACAGCTGGTAAGTGGGGGCATAGAGGCCTGAACTCGGATCTCCTGGACTTGAGGATGGCGTGTTGACCACCTTTCACTGCGCCATCCTGCCTCCCCAGGCAGCTGCCGGGCCTCAGGTCTTCACACTCACAGCCCAACCACAGCTCAATAAATTACACCTCCCCCCACCACCTTGCTCAAAGTCATCTATTTATTTCCCACTGCCGAGATGGCTCCCCACCCAGCCAGGGCCAAAACAATCACTTCTTCATCGATTCTGCATCAATTAATTAAAAAATCCATCCAACCACTCCGCAGCGTGATAGACTTTGAGGATTCAGAAGGAAATAAATTAGTCCTGGCAGGGGGTGGAAATCGGCTGGTGGGGAGGGGAAGAGATGGGGAGGCTCAGATGCAGGGACCCAGCTCTGTGGTGCTGCTTGTACAACTTGCAGGAAGCCCGGGAGCCCCATAGACCCTCTGCAGAGGGGCGGGGACCCCAGACCTGATGGTTGTATTATTAGTAGTATTCTTAATAACAGCTGTGTCTTATTGAACATTATTCTATGGTGGACATTTCAAATATGTTCTGCCATAGTAACCCCTCATAGCGTCTCTGTGACCTGATGAGGAGATAGGCTCAGAGAGGCTGAAGAACTTGTGTGAGGCCACACAGCTAAACTGTCAGGAAGAATCTCATTTCTTAGTCCTTCTGTGCCCTTTGTTTGGGCGCATTTTCTAACGTGCCTGTTGTAGGCCTGTGATGGACAAGGGTGTGGGGCAGAATTCTGTGCCTTGCTGGGAGTGTGGACAATTGTCTCCCAGGAGGCACCGAACTCCCGGGATGTGATTTAGAGCTGGAGGAGACCTTACAAGATCATTTGCTTCCACGGCCTTCAAACTATTTTTAGCCCGCAGAATCCAGTGTTGATGTGAAATCTGACGCAGGTGTATGGAAGGAGAAAGCAAAGCAAAGCTGCTTGGTTGAATAGTAATAATAATGCTAACAACAGTAATAGATGGGTCCGTGGTGCTGGAGCTGGCTCACTGGAGCTGATTGTTACATATTCAGGAGTTTTGTAAGCCAGTTGTTAAACCATTGGCTTGAAATCAGTCACGGTGGAAGTATTTGCACCATGAAAATTGACTGGCGCTGAAAATCAGTTCTCCTCCTTCCCCGCCTCCCGCTCCTAGAGGTGGTTTACCAGCCCACCACTGATGATACTATTCAATGAATAGTATACACTGTGCTATGAAACCTCCTCGTGAGGGAGATAGGATTAATGCCCTCGTATTTCAGATGGGGAAACGGAGGCTCGGAGAGGTGTCTGTAGCCGCTTGCCCAAGGTTGCAAGCCTGTAAATGTTTGCGCCTGTCTCATTCAAAATCTCACCTACTGTCTGTCTCACGTATGATGGGGTGGTTTTAAAAGATCACTTGAGTCCCAGACCGGAGAATGAAGCTGCGCAGAATCTCCCAGCGCACACAGCGGGCTGGGTGGGGGGCTAGGACCAGAGCTCCGTCAGCCCTCGTCTCTGGCTCTGTCACTCGGTCTGGGTTAGCAGGCAGCAGGTGGGTGTTTTAGACGGGAAGGTGGCATAGAGAGCCACCGGGACTCCATCACAGTTTCCCCACTCCCCGACAGGCGTGTCGTTGGGCTCTCGCCACCTCTGTGCTGCTTAATCGGGGTAGATCAATCCCCAGGCAGCCTGGGAACCGTCAGCTGTCTCCCGTTCCTGGGAGGTCACACAGCAGGTACCCTCAGCTCTCCGGATGCAAAGCAAGCGGGCACTTTATCTTGTCTGCCTTGAGTCAATGCCAGGCTTCTCCCTGGCTAGAGAGCCCTCCAACTCCTGCAGCCTTGGAGAACCCTGACAGGGCAGGAATCGGGTCATTTTCCCAGCAGGATGTGCACACCTGCTCAGTCTTGCAAGTGGCAGAAAGCCAGGCAGGAAATCCCAGGAGTACGGTGCCAGGTCTTTCCTCTCCCGTCTCTCTCACTTGCCTCCTTCTTATTTACACAACTTTGTGAACGAAGGGTGAGTACTGGGCAAGGGTCACAGAGAGTTCTTATCTACTGGAGGTTCAGGTGGGGAATGGACATAGTGACGAGAAGAATCTGTGGCCGTGTTTAGCAATTGATGCATCTGAAATGCCTCACTTCACTCCAGGGGTCAGCCTCTCTAGGGACGGGTCTGACACCCTACCTGAGACTTCTGCCCTGTGGAGATTTCATGTGGGACAGCCCTTGAGCCTTGGCCAGAAAACCTTTCACCTGCTTCCTGCTGGGGCAGTGGCTGTCCTGGGATGCAGGCAGTGAGCCTCGTGATGAGAGCGAAAGGGGGCTCATCTCTATCAAGCCTGTGCTGGCTGCTGCAAATATGATTGGCCCTCACCCAGTCTTCTCAAAGGCTAGTCCTCATTTTACAGATGTAGAAACTAAGGCTCAGAGAGGGCAAGCTGCATGCCCAAGCTCACACAGCCGGGAAGCAGCTGAACTCAGAACAAAATTCCAAAAGGTAGACAAATTTTTTTCTTTAGTCATTTACAGCAGTGGTACCCAATACAAATATAATGTGAGCCCCAAGTGTACTTTAAGATTTTCTAGTAACCTTATTTAAAAGAAAACCAGGTGCAATTAATTTTAACAAGGTATTTCATTTAACCAAAAGATGAATATTATTATTTCAATATGTAATCGCTATGAATGAGATTTTTAACCTTTTTTTTTTTTTTTTTCATTCTAAGGGTATTTCACACTTACTTTACAGCAAGCCTCACTTCACCTTTCAAGTACTCAAATTCCACATGGATTCATGGCCACCCTATGGGACAATGCAGCTGCAGAGAGAGAGACATGAGCTTAGAGGTTGGAGCAGAAGAGTGATTCTCATATTCTCTCTGTTTCACCTTTTTATCTTCTAAATTATACATCACACCTGTGCCATTAGCTAAGATGTCATACTATAAAAACACTCACTGCTTCTTATGTGACTGGCTCTGGTCTCTTTTGCACAGCCTATCTTATTAGAAATCAGCCCTTGGAGGGAACTAGTACTAATCCCATTTTGCAGATGAGGAAACCGAGGCTCAGAAAGGGATAGTCACTGCCCCGAACGCGGTGCAGGATATGAACCCAGGACCGGGCTCTATACCTGGATTCTTAACTCATGAGCCTGGAGAGTGGTTGGTTTCCTCCCTAGTCCATGCCCTGGCCCACCCTAGCTTGAAACTCAAAGTCACAGGAAGAGGAAGAGGCTGCCACACGTCTCCCAGCCACACCTGCCAGAAGGGGACGGGCCCATGCTGGCTTCCTGAGGTGGCTGTGGCCCTCAAGGGCCAGTGTCAGTGCAAATGCAAGGGTTCAGACATCTGTGACACATTCCAGCTGGATGCACCTTAGAGATCAGTGTGTTCTGGGCTCAGGTGACTTGGAATAGATCCCTGCTCTTGCACTTGTTGGTTGTGTGGCCTTGAGCAAGTGACCGCACTTCCCTGGGCCCCATCTCCTTGTGTCTGACAATGGTCCCCATCTCATCCTTGTTACAAGACTGAATCAGACACCAAGCAGAGAGCACGTTTTCTGACATACGCAGGCCGCCAATGAACAGCCCGTTTCTCCCTCTTCCCACTTCGCGGATGAGAAGGCTGAGGCCAGAGAGGCTGAGCGGCTTAGCTGCGGTCCCCAGCGAAGACATGACGGTGATGAGACAGAATTGAGGCCTTCCAGGCCCTTGTGCCTTACTTCCAGGAGGAAAGACATGCACCCTGTGCTTGATGTGGACTGTCATTTTACCAAAAACCCAGTCCTCTCTCTCTCCAGTCTCAGCTCCTCGCCTGGGCTGTGGGTGTGAAAATTGATTCTTGCTCCCAGGGAGGATATTAGGGACGAGGGGCCTTGAAGCGAACAGGAGACAGAGCCAGGCACTGAGAGCCGCTCGGAGAAGCCACGGGTCTGTTTTTCTCCAGTGGGGCTGCTGAGGGGTCAGCTTGCTGTCAGGTCCTATTTTTGTTTGTTTGTTTGTTTCACTTCCTCCCGAAGCAAGCAGTTTTAAGTGAGAGGACAATGTCCTATGTATGCCATCAAAGGTGCCAATTGAGCACCAACGAAGTGTAAGCTCTTGAGACAGACTCTGTGTGTGATAGAGGCTTAGATTTACACCATGCATCTTTTGAAAGCCTATGATTCATTCATTCCTTCCTTCATTCATTCATTTTTCCAACCAACATTTGTGGTTACTGACCATTGGACGAAGATCAGGCCCCTTGCCAAAGCTGTGGGAATTCAGAGAACTAGAAAACCTGGCCTACTCCTGCAAAGCTTGCGGTCTGTATGGGGGACAAACATCACACTGCACCAATTACTGCTGTGCTGGTTCTTATCAGAGACAGGTACAAAGAACTGTGGCAGTGACAGGGTGAAGCAAGAGCTTCCCAGCCAAGGGGGAATTTGACTTGGGCTTTGAGGGATGCATAGGAGTTTGCTAGGCAGAGAAGGGAATTGCCCGTAGTGGAAATGCCATGGTAGATGTAGAAGTGAAGTGGTGTGTGACTTACATGTGAGATATCTTTAAGGTTGTAACTGAGTATGAGGGTGCAGGTGTGTGTGGGGGGGTGGGTGAGTGAATGGAAATAATGAGGTGGAAAGCTAAAAAGTTGGGTTGAGGCAAGTTATCAAGAACCTTGAATGCCAAGCTCAGGATGTTCAGTTTTGCTCAGATAGCGTGAGGGTGCAGATTGCAGAGATTTTTATGAAAGGGAGGTAATCTAGAACCCATTCTCCCTTCAGGGTCTTATAGAGAACTGAGTATATGAGGAAGACTGCGTCTGCCCCCAGAAAAATACAGCTAGCTGGGACTCTAGCAGCTCTGAGACTCAGTTTTAAGTCCTGCCTTTTCCAGGCAGCCTTCTGTGATCACTCCTCCTCCAGATGGTATGATTAGCTGGTAAGAGCATTGGGGTGTCTGCTACACCTGGATTTAAATTCTAGACCCATATTTGACCAGCCTTGGCCCTTGAGAAGACATTGCGTCTTCTTCTGAGAAAAGGGCATGACCATGACCATAACATCAGGCAGGTAGGACTGTTGTGAAAAGTAAATGAGATCGTGGATGAGGAGCTGCCTGCCTACTGCTGGGTCTCCTCCCTGCTGAGGGGGATCAGGAAATGAGTCTGGCCAGCCCTTCCCTGACCACTCAGATCAGACTCGGGACGTGCCTGGCCCACTGCCCCTCCCTCCTAGAGATTTCTGCTCCGACACTGTTAGTTTTATTTCTAGAACAGAGGATCAGGGACAAAGCAAACCCTCTTAGTGCCAAGAGTGCTCATAAATTATAGGGAGATGAGAATATTTTAATACAAACCAAAGATTCTCAAGTACAAAGAACTGTCCTGAGAATGTATTTCCCCCTCCTTCCTCCCCCTTTCTGTTCCCCTGATATTTGGAGCTGAGAAGACTCTTGGGGAATTTATAACAAATGGAATATTTAAGGGTAGGAAGCCAGAGGTCCTTTTGGCATTCTCTTTTCAAGGGAAGTCACCTCAGAGTGTCTGGTACGTGCATGAGTGACATGAAAGGAAGGCTGTGCATGGGGAAAGAGACTATGCCAAGAATTGTCAATTATGCAAAAAAAAAAAAAAAAAAAAGAAATCACTTGTCCAAAAGAGTGATGTGTCTGGCTTTATTCCCTAGATGGAGTTCAGCACACTGGCCAAGGCCTTTGCCAGACTGAGATTTTTCTGCGAGTGCCTTGGGGCTTAGCTCTCCCATCCCACCTGTGACAGCGGGTCACTTGGTCAGCTAGGGGTCACTTTCCCTCTGGTCCATCAGACACAGCTTTAGGATTTGTGCTTTGGCCAACCTCGGAGAGACCCTGATATTCTGAGTCTTTTGATTGGGAGACAGTTTCCAGGAGAGATCTGGATTGGTGATGTGCCCTACTTCCAGTGCTAGGCATGGGAGAAGAATCTGTTCAGTGAATGTATTGGTTATCTATTGCTATGATAATGCTACATATCAAGCAGCAACATAACCTCAGAAACATATACATACTAATACACTTTTTTTTTTTTCTCTCACAGGTTAGCTGGATAAGTTCTGCTGATCGGGCTAGGCTTGGCAGATCCCAGCTGGGTTTACTCAGGCAAGCTGGTGAGTTGGCTGGAGGCTGGCTGGTCTAGGATGTCCTCACGTCCATGTTCAGTAGCTGACTGGTGGTTGGCTGGGGTGATGGAGGTGACAAGGTCACATGTCTCCTGTGATCTCCAACAGGCTGACCTGGACTTGCTTGCCCGGGGCCGGCAGCACTCTAAAGGGTGCAAGCTATGGAGTTTCCGAAGGTGCAAGGTCAGAACTGGCCCCAATGAGAAAAGCGTTATGAATAGGCCAAGTATGTCATTTCTGCCGCATTCTATTGGCTAAAGCAAGTCACAGGGCCCGTGCAGCTTCTAGAAGTGGGGAGAAGTCTCCATCTTTCATGGGAAGAGATTCAAAGTCATATCGCAGAGGGTGTGGATTCATAGAGGGCAGAGAATGGGGGCCTTTTTGTAATCAATCTGCCATGATGGATGAAGAGGAATATAATGTTTCATTGACAGTGGCTGCTGGCACCCCCATGCGGGTCCCCTGCTGGGCGCTGGGATAAGGAGTAAATATGAGGCGTTCTCATTGTCTTATTCTGAGGACAAGAAGCAGACATAGAAGTGTTGGTGCAGGTAGCTAGGTAGTTATAAGTAAAGGAAGGGCGCCAGTGAGTTGGACATGAAACCCCATTTACTAGAAGCCATGGCATTCGAAGGCTTCCCAGGGAAGCACCGCATCCTTCCCTGTAGGGACTAAATCTCGCCTGGCACTGTAACGGGATTTTCAGGGGAGGGGTGGGGAAATTCCTCTGCTGGGTGCACGCCCAGGAGAAGCCCAGATGGCGCAGGAGGAGGGGCTTCTGCTCTGACGTATGCGCAGGAGGGACTAAGATGGTGACCGTAAGGGGTAGAGCCAAGCCTGGGAAAAGGATTGCATCCGATAAGGGACACAGAACCCCTGAATATTTAGGAAATGGACTGGTTAGGGGGCGGGCTCAGCACAAGCCCATGAAAGACTGGGAAAGAGATTGGTTAGTTTGGAAGGGCACCTGGTCTTTCCCAAACCTGAGGTAATGTAATCAAAACTTAACAAAGGCCTCTCTCTGGGTACCAAGTGCTCTCTTGCCCGTTTATTGTCACGTTCTGTCTCTGTAGCGGCTGCTCAGGCCCAAGTGTGGGCTCTAAGTACTGGCCAGGGCACAGCTGGAGACAGGGACTAAGCTAGCCGGATGGGGACAGAGACCAAACTGGACTAAGCTTTGACATGGCCTGAACCAATGGCACAGAATTTCACACCCTTCTTTTGGGCTTGATGAAGGCAAGGCTGGACCTTTCCACAGCGGATGGAGGGAGCTGAGACATCGGTCCTCTGGCAGCGGTCTTTTATTTCCACTCTAATAAATCTCTCCACCACGTCTCATCCTTCCATGTGTGAGCCATTATGCTCTGCCCTGGCCTCTGCGGAAGAGCCCTGCTTCCACTGGCAACAGAAACGGGATGATGCTCCAGTGTCAGTGTAGTCATGCGGGCAGTTCAGGCCATGGTGGGAGCCCAGAGGAGGCTCCAAACACTCTCTGGAGATCAGGGAAGGCTTCCTGGAGGGGATTACTCCTGGTCTGAGTTTTAACATTTGAATAGGTGCTCCCAGGGTGAAGGAGGTGCTGAACAGGGTGATGGGAGGAGGAGAAGCCCTTCCAGGAGGAGAAAACTGTGTGCAAAGGCCTAGAAAACGTGGGGGGAGGATCAGTCGTGGTGGCCGGGAGGAGGTGAGGGCAAAAGCAGTGCCAGGTGAGGCTGGTGTGGAAGAACCCTGCAGGCATGACCTTCGATCTGGCCCTCAGAGCAGTGGGAGCCTTGGAAGGTTCCAGGTAGCAAGTGACACGACCATGTGGTGCTTTTGAAGTGTCCTTGTGGCTGCTGTGCAGGGACAGGTTTGAAAGGTGAGATCAGAGGTGAAGGGACCAATAAGGAGGCCTGGGAGGTATGTGAAATGGTTAGGAAATGATGTCCCTGGCCTGGGTTTTACATTAGCTGGAGTTAGTAGGCTATTGGCTTGAGATAGTCACCAAGCCCAGGATGGGGATTTGAGGGAAGCCCTGACAAAGGGGTGTGGGGAATTACAAGAAGAGCATTGTTAATAATGGTGAAAACCCTGCACTCATCCATCACCCCAAAATACTAAGCATTAGCTGTGAGCCAGGTCTTAAGTTGGGCCACTAGGGTCTCAAATCAGGTATAATTCTGATCCCAAGGACCTCGCTGAGTCTCAGAGATATGCTTCAGCTCCCTTGCCTTCCAGGGTCTGCAGAAAGAGCTAGAAACAGCCCCATTCCTATAGCCCAGCAGTCCCAACCCTGTCCACCCCATAATCAGGCTTCATTTCTTTCTGAAGTTAGTTGTTCCTAAAGCTGGCCTGCTTATCTCCTTATTCACTGCTCCATCAAAGTGGTCCAAAGTGGTCACCATGTTTTTTTTAGTTAGCCTCTGTATTGCTGGCACCTGGCTTATTGGGGGAGGGATCCCCAATGTCCTCACAGACCATGGTTTGGGGGATGGGGAAGGAGATAATACAGCTTTTAAGATATTTTGCACATCTATGGCGAGCTGATAGCTGGATAAAAGCTGTGCTACTGCCACAGGGCAAAAGGTGTACCCGACTTTCAGGATTTAAAAGGAAGGGTGGGCAGCCTTGACAAGAGGGGCATGTTGGAGAACCTTGATGGCGAGGCATGACGGAGGAGCATGATGGAGGAGCAGGCTGTAGCAGCCACGTAAGAAGCAGCAAGCAGCCATGCAGTTTGCAGTCAGGATCCAGCCGTGCAGCCCGGAAACCAGGCAGGCTGCTGGTTTGGTCGTGCCTGCTCTAGCTGACTCCGAAGCCACCAAGGGCTGCCTGGTAGACCTGGACTCTATCTGGACTCTTGGAACTTGGGACATATAGAAAGGACACTGTCTTAGGACTTGTGCCTTTCCTGGTCTTCACTGTGATCCAGTGTAACATGGCACATGCTTTCCTGGACTATTGTACATACCCCAGATCCTGAAGGAGAGAGCTGACCTAAGGAATGGGGAACAATTGGGCTTGGTTGTGTCTTATAGCCGCTTGGGGAGCAAGGAAAGTGCTGGGTCCCATGGGAGAACAGGGCTCAGAGTAGGAGTGCTCCCAGCCCCCCACCCCACCCCCCTGCCTAGGTTGGAATATTGTAAATAAAGACCTATTTTTCTCAACACCAAGTCACCACGTGAAAAAGCCCTGCTTTGCTCAGTAACATCAATGCCTGGGCATGTGGGTGCATAGACTGTCTTGGCTGAGTCATTGACAGGCCAGCTCAGCACGTGATGCTGAGCAAGCCATTTGCCCACTCTGAGCCTCAGTTTGCCCATCTGTAAATGAGGGGCATTGCACCACAGCCCACCCTGCCACTATTTTCTGAGTCCCAGCCCTGTGTTGGGTGCTGGGTCTACAGGGAACATCCTGACCCGTGGATATTCTTGCCTGTGGAAAACATCTGGGCTCTCCACCTCTTAGGGTGGGTGTGGGGATGGCCTAGGAAAAGGACATAAAGCAGGTGGCAAGAAACTCTAGAAGGAAGGGAAGGCACTAGCCCTGGTTCTCTATCAGCTGGGCTTTTGAGAACTTCCTCCCCCCAAAAGGGGATGCCCAAGGCCACCTGTGCTCACCAGGAAGGCGGTAGGAAAACCAGAATCTGGAGTTAGTTTCCAAACAGTGAGATGAGTGCCCCCTCCCCCCACCCTTATCTGCATCAGGTGTTTTTTAAAAGGCTGCCAATATGCCCACATTGCCCCTAGAGCTCTGCTTTGAGTCTTTTATTTGAATCCAGGGGAACTGGCTGAATACAATGGCATCTGAATCAAAGTAGCCTAGGATGTACAACTGGCCCAAACTGGCTAGAAAATGAGCATTTCCCAGCTGCCCAAAGGGCTCCTTCTGACCCAGGGCCTGGAAGCCTCTGCCTGTCCCCTCCCCAGGGAGAGGTGGGAGCAGCTGGCTCGGGTCACTCCCCCAAATTCCTAGCCTGGCAGTGGGTAAAATGTGATCCCTTTTATTCGAGTAATAGAGACGAAGTTCCCCGGCCTGCGAGGAGCATCAATCCTGAGATTTATTAACCAATTTAAAATACTATTGTCTTTCACTTCAGAGCAAGATTGAGGGGTGTTGTTGGAGGAATGTAAAGGCAGAGTGGCTGAGCCTCAGAGCCAGGAGGTGTCTGTACCTGGGACTCAATAGATATTCATGAACATTCCCGTATTTAGTGAAGGAAATAACTTAATACCGACAGAGCGATGGAATAATAGCTATTTCCTGGCTGACTTGCAGGCCTCAGAAAATGAGATTGCGGCGGCTTCATTTTTCTTGTCTTTTCCCGCGCTCCCTGCCAGAGAAGGCAGCCGCCCGGGGATTCTCTCTGCATTTCCAATGAGCTCAGGCCTGCAGCCCCCTCCCAGCTCTGGTGCCTTCCTATCGCCCCCTCTCCCCGCCGTGACCTTGGCCTGGGCTTTGTTGGAGAGGTCACCCCGCGCCTGATTTAGTAGTCTAGAAGGGGATTGAAGTAGTTCAGCCTTGGCTCAGGTGAGAGGCAGGCAGACTAGGCCCTTTGGGGGCGGTGTCAACATTTGTTCATTCATTCATTCATTCTTTCACTCATTCACTCATTCATTCAGTATCCACTGAGTGTCTGCTACGTGCTGGATGCTGAGGACACTTGTCTCTCGGAGCTCACTGCATTAAAGGAGACGCACAGTAAAGCATTCCAGGGCCTCCTAGAGCTATCCACACAAGGCTCAGTGAGGCTCTAAGAAAAGTGGAGTTTTGATACCTAGAGGGACAGATAGTCAGGATGGCATTAAAATTTGCCAAGAATGTGACTCGTCCACTCATCCCCTGCCCAGCCCTCTATAAGCCTGATTTCCTTTGGACCTTGGAGCGACTTCCTGTGAACTCTTCATTCTCCCTGGTTTATAGGTGAGACAGTGAGGCTCGGCTGGATGAATTGGCTTCCTCCAGGTCACATGGTCGCTAGGAAGTAGCCGAAACAGAACTGGAACCCAGGCTACAGCTGTGATCTGACTCAGTCCTGTCACTGAGGAGTTTACAATCCGGCGGGGGAGACAGACAAGTGGATGGGATGTTGCAACATGATAGTGCTCTGAGAGAGGAATCCAAACACAGCACTATGGAAGGTCATCAACATGCAAGAGAAGAGAGTGAGGGAATAAGAGAGGAGCAAGGAAGAGCTACAGAAACAATCAGAAAACAGTACAATGGCAGCAACTACGTAATTACTATTCATAATTACTTTAAGTGTAAATGACGGAAATGTTCCACTCAAAAGATAATGGATAAAGAAGATGTGGTACATATGTACGATGGAATATTACTTGGTCATAAAAAATGAAATCGTACCATTGGTGACTATACGGTTGGACACGGAATGCATTATCCTAAATAAAATAAGTCAAACAGAGAAAGACAAACGCCATATGGTTTCACTTATATGTGGAATCTAAAAAACCTGAAGAAACGGAAACAAACTCATAGATAGAACAAACCGATGATTGCCAGATGGGATAGGGGTTGGGGGCAGGTGAAAAGGCGCAGGGATTAAGAAGTATAAATTGGTAGTTACAGAACAGTCATGGGGATGTAAAGTGCAGCATAGGAAATATAGTCAATAATACTGTAGTAACTATGTTTGGCGGCAGGTGGGTACTAGACTAATTGGGGGGGGGATCTTTTTGTAAGTTACAGAAATGTCTAAACACTATGTTGTACACTGGAAACTAATACAACATTCAATGTCAACTGCAATTGAAAAATTAAAAATTTAAAAAGTGCTCTAATGGGGAGTAGAGAGACCTGGGGATGCACAGGGGAGAGGACTCCTAAACAAATTTGGAGTAAAGTAAGGAAAGAGGGAGAGATGTCCTAGCAAGAGCAGATAAGTGTGATAGCCCTGGCTGGGTACCTCAGTTGGTTAGGGCATCATCCCAATACACGAAGGTTGTGGGTTTGATCCCCAGTCAGGGCACATACAAGAATCCACCAATGAATGCATAGATAAGTGGAACAACAAAGATGTTTCTCTCTTTCTCTCTCTTTTCTCTCCCTTCCTATTTCTCTCTAAAACAAATTTAAAAAAAAACCAAAACATGAGTAGGGGTTAGCAAGGGAGAATGGGTGGAGAGACAAATGAGTCCCAGGTAAAGAGAACAGCCCAGGCAAAGGCCCCGGGGGTGAGCTGTCAGGATTGTTCCTAGAAGTTCAGGTGTTCAAACTGGCTGGATGCAGCGAGTGAGAGAAGAGCCTGGAAGTGGCGGACGGAGGGGCTGGCAGGAGTTGCCTTGGGAGGGGCTTGGTTTATAAGTTAGGGCTCTCCTCTTAGTAAAGGCTGCCCGCCTTCCATGCCACTGCGGCTCACATAAGCTATTTGTGGTGCCAGCTCTGGCTCCCACAGCTAAAGAGCGTTCAGAGGGGCCCCGTTACCCACGGGTGCCTTTATCACTCCATTCAGAATGCTGAGATGGATGCACCCTTGGAGCCATTGATTCTGTTTTCTAAATGGAGAAACTGAGTCCCGGGAAAGAAGTGACTTGAGCGAGGGCACACAGAAGCTCTGGGCCAGGGTATGTAGGACTCAGACTTTCCTGAGGGGGTGTCCCTAAAGCTCTGCCCTGTGGTTTGAGCAAGAAACTAAAACTTGGCTGAAGCCCCCTGTGTGGGCCTGGCACATAGTAGGTGCACAGTTAATATCAGTTCTCTTTCTCTTTCCTATCATGAGTTCTAGCCTTGCGGTCACTCTCTGGCTATGCATCTGTTGGGGGAGGCATCTCCCTCTCTGAGCCTACTTTGCTTGATGGAAAGATGGGACAAGAAGCCACCTGGGGGTGCCATCCAGGGCAGACATTCTGAGAATAGAAAGGGGCCCGCAGTTATGGGGCTGCTAGGATCGACACACAATTTCATTTCTGCTAAGATTTCTGCCTCCCAGAGCACCTGGGGCATGATACTTTGCTCACAGTCCTTAGGTAGGGGGCCAAAGCTCCTGCCCCCAAACCCAAGGTGGCTCCACGGTGTGTGCTTGCATTTGGGTCTCGTCCCTAAAAAAGTCATTTCCAAGCCGGCAGCTGCCTGTCCCCTTTGAAGAGCCTTCGCAGCCGCCGCCATCCATCACTCAGCTGGCATGACTGTTAAGTACCAGTGCTCAGAGCTGAGGGCTGCAGGAGGGGACTCTGAGAGGGGTCAGCCCAGGGCCAGGGAATTAGAGAGAGGCAATCAAAATAGAGGGGCTGGAGCAACCTGGTTAACGCGCAGGCTGTGAGTGAGGTGGTGTTGGGTCAAATCCCTGTGTAGTGGCGATCGCAGTGTGGCTGCCTCACATCTGCTCCGTGGGGTTTTGGTAAAAGATTCTTATTCTTTCAGGCGAATGCTCCTTTTCTACAGCAGTACATTCTAAGCGTTCTGTTCAGAGAGTGGGTTAGATAATCCCAAGTTGGTCTAATAAGAATTTTTTTTTTTTTTGAATTGGACTTAAGTCAAGAGTAGCCTTGAGTCTCCACTGTTACACGCACTATAGTGACATGTGATTTCTTCTCTTGGGACTTCAGTTTTCTCACCTGTAAGATGGGATGACAATAATGCCTTGTAGGGTCGCTATATACGTTAAATAAATTATGCATGTAAATTACTCATCACAGTGTCTGATCCTAACCAGTGCTCAGTTCAGCTGTGGTCAAGCCATGCCCACCCTATTCATGTCCACAAGTCTTTTCCTGGCCACTTGTTCTCCTACGAAGGGTTCCTGTGGGGCTTGAATGAAATATCACGAACACAAAATGCCTACCGCGTAGTCCTGCACGTTCAAGTGTGGCTGCTGAATGCTTTTCTGAAGAGAAAGTCGTGGAAACCCAGGTAAATCAGGAACAATAAACTGAGAGTACCGCAGGGCCAGAAATGGCTGGTGAGGAGAGGCGGTCTGCGTAGGGCAACCCAGCCGCTTCTTGAGCAGGGGACTCACAGGAAACCATTTACAGCAGAGCCCATAGGTGCTGGATGGAAAGTAGGGAGACCCGTGGACTGGTGTGGCCAGCATTGTATAGGGTCAGATTTAGGATGAAGATGTCAGGAACATGCGTGGAACAAGAGACATGATGAAGGAAGCTCTGACTAAACACAATGCAGGACTCAGTAAGTGTGTGTGAGTGTATGAGTGTGTGAATAGGTATGAGTGTGTCTGTGATCTGTTCTTGGTGAGCTTCTGTGTGTGCGGTGTGTGTAAATGTATCTGTGTGTGTTGTTGGTGAGCTCATGCGTGTTTTGAGTGTATGTTAGTGTGTTGTAACTGTATGTATGCATGTGTTGTTGGGTAGCTTGTGTGTTAAGTGTGTGCATGTGTGGTTGCTGGGCTTATGTGCATGTGCGTGTACACGTGCGGAGCGTGTGTGAGTGTGTTGTGGAATAAGTGGGGCTGCCTGGGCTGAGTGTGTTGGGGAGGGGTGGAGATGTCTGCGCTGAGTGTAAGGGTGTGTGAGTGTGAGCACGGGCGTGCTGAGGAGTGGGCGGGGATCTGTAAGTCTAGTGCGTGAGTGCGTGTGAATGGGGTGATCTGCGTGTGAGTGCCGTGTGTGTCTGCTGGAAGGGCTGGACTCCAGTCACGCTCTCCCTGGCACCATTCGAGTTCCTGCCTGTGTCTCTACCGGACTCTGCCCTGGAAAGTAGGGGCGGGCCTGTTGAAGCTCTGCAGCCTCGGCCCCCACATGTCAGAGGTTGCTCCATAGACACCTGTAGGGTGAGGGAGTGAAAGGACAGCACGAAAGGACCCCCGGTCCCTGCTTCAAGGAGCTCGAGCCTATTTGGCAGGAGCCTGGGCATTCCTGAGCAAGGGCTGTCCACGCTGCGCTGGTCTGTACGGAGGTCTGCGTGATGATTGGACATACTCCCCCCAACGAGGCTACGTGGATCTCTATCTACGTGTCACTGTCTACACTAATAACATTCCTACTGTTTAAGGAACTATATTCTGATTACAAATGCAGCCCACGTTCATTGCAGTAAATTGGGAAATTAAAAAATAACATGTATCATCTTATCCTTTGGAGATAATTTCTATTCTCATTTTTTATGTATATTTTTCAGACTCATTTAAAGCACATTCACACATATATTACTTTATTTATTTTATTTTTTATATCATTATGGATCATCATTTGTACCTCACTCAATCACTCCTCCTAAACAATCCCCACATTCTATACTATTCTTTGTTAATGTCATTTTGAATTCAATTCTCTATTGAATTCTATGATTTTTAAAAAATATTTCTGTGATTTGGCCATGCCCTTCCTCCCCACACCCCCATTTTTGGCCATTCTAAATGATGTTTTTGTTGCATGCTGTTTTCTTCCCTTTCTGGGCCTTTGCATAGGCTCTTCTATCTGCATGAAGGAGGGCACTGCTCCCATCCTTCCTTAATTTAAGTCATCCTCGAGGTCACAGTTTAGATGTGTCTCCTCCAGGAAGTCTTCCATGATGCACCAGTTCTGGATCAGGTGCCCTTCCTTCCCCTTCTCTCATCACAGTGCATGACAAGACGTGCAGCAGTGGCCTGCTCCTGGCTAGGCCAGGCATTCTAGAGTTCCCAGGGCCGCTTCTTATTCATGGCAGTAACTGGTACAATGCAGCACAAGATAGGCCACGAGTAAATACTGGATTAATGTTGAGTCAACACTGTGACATACATCCTTGGATCAACGTGGGGAAAGTACTGGCACCCCCGTTTAATAGATGGTGAGGTTGAGGTTCAGGCAGGCAGAGCTATGCTCAGAATCCAGTCTCCCCTGGTTCCAAAGTACTGTTTCCACTTTGCCCTGCCCACTTCATCCTAGCACCTCTTACGGTGTCTCCCAGCCCTTACCCCCGGCTCCCTGGCTCCTGGAAAAGGGCAGAATGAGAGGAAAAGAGGCTTGGGAAGCAAAAGGCATCACCTGCTCCAGCAGGAGAAGAACTGGCAACGTGCACCCGACGCCAGTATTTCCTGTTATTTTTCTTCCAAAGGAGGACTTGGCCCTCTTCCCTCATGCTGGGGACTCACAAAATCTGACTTGAAATCTACTCAAGTGTACATTAACCAACTTCCACTTGGCACGGGCTGTGGAGCCTATAATTAGAGCAGACACCATACCATTTAGTGGGTTTCGTTCGTGTGAACAGAAAGTGTGCTTAAGAGGGAAATAGCTTGAGAAGCAAACTTGGGAACATTCTCTGGAGGGCTTGCACTGTCAGGTGCCAAAAAGATGCCATTCTGAGTTCAGAGACATGGCTGGCTGGATGCAGGTGGGGACGCCACCCTGGGGTGGCGATGCTGTGTAGTTGTCAAACACATTGGGCTTGGATTGGGACACACGTGTTCAAATCCAGCTCCAACATGCAGGTGAGCAATTCAGCTTCTCCGAGCTGTTTCCCCATCTGTGCCATTGGGACCTCCTCGTCAACCACACAGAGTTCTGTCATTAAGGTCTAAGTGACAAAATGCATAAATAAAACTGGCGTAGGTGCTCCATAATAATAATAGTTATTATTAATGTTAAGAACATCACCACCAACAAAATAAACAGCACTTATTGAACACTTATTATGTCCCAGACCCCGTTCTAAGACTTTATGTTCATTACCTCATTTTCACAACACTCTTATATGGTAAGTAACATTAATATTTCATTATACATTTGAGGAAACTGAGGCCCAGGGAAGTTACGTCACTGGCACAAGATCACACAGGATGATTGCTCTTTATTAATATTTCAGAGGGCTGGGGAGACTATGACAGTGTAAGACAGTGTACGGAATATGGAACATACCAGAGCATCAATGCTAAGATCCACATTTTCCTCATTATGGTACCAGGATCAGAAAGCCACGGGGGCAGGGGGCGAGGGAGTTCAAGGTAAACTCTCATTTATTAGGTGTATCTAGTATAATCTAGATGCTTTTACAGGTATTGTTTTATTTTGTCTTCTCCCCAGGAGATCACTGGTGTGAAAGAACAGACTCAGAGAGTGGTGTGTCTTGGGCGAGGTCATGTGGAGCTGTGATGAAAACCATGGTCGGTCCAATGACAGGTGAGCCCCTCCTTTTACAATACCGCAAGGTTGCCTGAGCCAGTCAGGGCTCTTGGAGGTAGAGGCTAGCATAAAGGAAAAAAGGGCATTTGGCGGATCATCTAATTGAAAACTCCAGTAGTAGGCCTTCAGGCATGGCTGAATCCAGGTGCCTCAAATAAAGCTCATGGGCTTTTATCTTCCAGCCTCTCTTTTTCTGGGATGGCTTTATCCTCCAGCAGTCCCTCCTCATAGGGGTGAGATCTCCTCTGGCCTTTTAGTATCTGGCCCTGGTTGACCCCCACCCACCCCAGCTTCACGGCCTCACTCCAAGGAGGAAGCGTGCAAGCATCTGCCTCTGCCACGGGCTCTCTCTCCGACAGTACCCAGTGCTGCCCCTGTGGAGGCCTGACTCGGGTTTTCTCCCTCCCCCAGCACCCACTCAGCCAAGTCCATCTATCACTGATGACTTCCTTGGGCTCCATTTCTTCCCTGCTTGTACCCCAGCACCCAGCTTTTATTCTGTCCAGCCACATCTGTTCCTCACTCCTTCTCCACCTTAACCCCCTGCCCCCCATGCCTTGACCCACTGAGCCCCTCCATCTTGCTCCCAACGTCTTTCCACGTGTGGAATTGGGAGCAGCCTTGTCCATCCCTTCTCTGCTTTCTTCTCTGCACCCTTCACCCACTGCCGGATCGAGGGCCTGCTGCCTGCTGCGGTCCTCAGTCTTCTCTGCTATAGAAATGGGGATGATCCCCTCGGATGGGCTGGCCGCGGTGAAGGCCTGAGCCTGGCAATTGTATTTACAGTAACATGAGCACAATATGGAATGAATTACCAGGAGGTTTAGGGCTGCTGTGAGGCCGGATTTGTAGTGATATTGCCACATTATGAGGTGTCATGTTGCATTTGCAGAAGGTGGCTGTATGGAATTCCACTCCGTTGCGCTGTATGAGATATTCACCCGCCTCCTCTGGAAGGGACGAGGGCTTCCTCTCTGCTTCCTGGCTGTTCCACCGACGGAGGGAGCTGGGCCTCAGGCCGTCACTAATACAGGATGACACTAGGACCCAGAGCAGAGCCTTGGGCATCAGGGACACAGGGGTGAGGCTGGTGGGTGGTACAGGATGGAGGTAGGGGACATGACACCTGTAGTGGTCCAGGGACCTTTAGAGCCTCATTACTCACCTGTTCCCTTTAGGCAAAGACACATGGGATTGGAAGGTTTTATAGGTTGAATTGTGTTTCCCTCACCCCAGATTCATTTGTTGAAGTCCTGACCCTCAGTATCTCAGGATGTGACATTATTTGTAAATAGGGTCATTGCAGATGTAAGTAGTTAAGATGAGGTTAGGCTGGAGGAGGGTGGGCCCCTAATGCAAAAGGTCTGGTGTTCTTATAAAAAGGGGGGAGGCTTGGAGACAGACACACACATATAGGGAGGACAGCCTGTGGAGATTGGAGTTGTGGGGCCACAGCCAGGGAACTAGCAGGAGCTAGGAGGGAGGCCCGGGACAGATCCTTTCCTGGAGCCTTCCGAAGGAGTCTGGCCCAGCCCACACCTTGCTGTCAGAGTTCTGGCCTCCACAGCTGTGAGACAATACATTCTCATCGCTGTAAGCCACCCAGTTACAGCAGCGCAATGGGGCACTACGTGGGAGGAACATGGCGGACGGACTCCAGGGTCAGCCAGAAATGGCTTGTAAAATGAGAGTTGACGTTTTATAGGAGGGAATCTGGTGTCGAGCATATAAATCAGGGCTCTGGAGACAGAACACATTCTTACTTCCTCACTGTATGATACTAGGTAACTCACTTACCCTTTCTTTGACTCAGTTTTCTCATCCACAAAACGGGGACGATGCGTCTCATAGTATTGTTGGGAGGTTAAATGGTATAGCACCTGTAAAGCAATCAGCATAGTCTCCGGCATGCAGTAAGCATCTGAGACGTGATGGCTTTTTTCATTGCTAGCTGAATGACCTGGGGCAAGTCACTTTACTTGTACAGGATTCAATTTTCTCATCTGTAAAAGGGGGCTATTCATTCTGACTTCATGTTTATGTTAAAAGCATTTAATAGGGTATATAATTATTTGTCTCAGTAACTGGCAAACAGTAGGGGATAAATACTTATTTAACTTCATTCTTCCCATTTAAGTTTCTCAACTGTAGTTTCCCAGCTTTGGCTTGAATGCCTCTAGTGATGGTCAACTCATTACCTTTCAGAATACTCATTCTATAGGGAACAGAAGCCTCACACGCAGAATTCTTATTCAAGGAGACTCTATAGGATCATGCACGTGTGATTCTTACTCCTCAAGCCTCTATTCTATAGATGAGGGCGCAAATAAAGATTAGCGATTGTTTCCCAGCTCCCCATGCCCATTGCACCCATGCTCTGACCCACCCATGACCTGCTGTCTCTCCTTTTTGTCTGCCCATTTCCTGAAGCTCAGTGTGTGTGTGTGAAAATGAGTTAGCATGAACGGTGGGGTGTGTAAGGATGTGGGGACAGTAGCCTCCTTCCTGTCCTTTCTCTTCTCCCACACTTGCCTCTTCCCCTTTATGTCCTCAGACATAAGTCAGCACACACCAGTCTCTGCTTATAACTCTCCATGGCCCCTGATTGCACTTGGAGAAAATCCCAAAGGCTTTTGCTGGGCAAATAAGAACCCACGTGATCCTGGTTCCTTTTTAAATCTCATCTGGGTGCCATTCTACCTTTGCCTATCTCACGCCAATGTCAAGGGCTCTTTTCATGGCTTCAGACAGACCATCTGTATGGTCACTTTGGGGCCTCCCTGTGCGCTTGTCCTTCTGTCTGGACATCACGTGGCTGCCACCGTTCATCCTTCGTCTTGATCTAAATCTCATTCCTTCCCAGCAGCCCCCTCTAACACAGTATCGCTGACTGGGTCAGCCCCCACCCCCACGTACCACCCTCCCTCATCACACCTGTTCTTTTCCCCCATCGCACCTGGCACCCGTGGCTCGGATATATTTATTCTATGCCTGTTTGATGAATGCCTCTCCTTCTCAGCGGGCTGAAAACCCCAGGGAAGCGAAACCTACGCTTGTTTTTATTCACAGGTGGCCCTGCGGTGCCTGGTAGGTACTCAATGACTGTCTTCGAATGATTGGATTACAAGTGCATGAGTTTGGGCGTTGGGTGTGTGAGGGACACGGTCACATCTTCCAGGGAACTGACGTGTGTATTAGGTTTGTAACTCTGAGATGACAAATGGATGAGTGACCAGAACCGTGTCCTAGAAGAAACAAGTGAGGAAACTCTATGTGTTAGAGTGTCTTCACTGGCGAGGAGTAGACTTGGGGAACATCAGAAGAGTGTTCATGTCCCCACCGAAGACAAGGATTGTCCCTGTTTGACATCAGGTCCCCAGAAACTTTCCCGGTCTCTGCCACAGAATACAAACTCCTCAGTGAACGTCTAAGGAGACAAGAACGTTTAAGACGAAGAGGTACGAGCTTCAGGGACACAGATCTCATCTCAGTCAAAGGAAACTCCGCCTCGTGTTGAGAGCTGTCCAGAGTTGGCACAAGTTGACAGTGGGTGGCCTTCAGCTAGGATGTTCAAGTCCCTTCTAGCTCTGAGACTTAACACTGTAAGAGACCCTTCCCTGGTTGGGCAGAAATAGACAGAAGGGCAGGAGGGCCAGAAACAGACCAGCGCTCCCCTCCTTAACCCGAGTCTGGTCCTGTGTGTCTAGACCCGGCCATGGTAGCAGCAGCACACTTCTTGAGAAGGGACCTCCTTCCTCTCTCTTCCTCCGTACGTTCTCTAGCCTGAGTCCTCAGCTGGTCTTGTCACCTCTTTGCTTGGTTAACGACTTTCCCAGGTATCAGTGTGTTCATTGAAGTTGCAACAAAAATCATGGGCCTCCTAATTAAAATCCAGCCCTGGGTTTCTCTGCTTGGGACTGAAACTTGGTATCACCAGTGTTCCAGGAAAACGAAGCCCAACTAGTTGGCAGAGACCTTAGTGAGAACTTGGTACCCAGGAAGTCAAGACAGAGCCCTTTGAGAGGGGCTGGGGGAAGCCTGGGCATTGTTCCTGAGGTCAGTGGGGCTTGTCATGTCTGGCTGTATGCTCAAAATGACCCTTGAGTGGCAGCCCACTGGAGTGGAAATAATTTGGACTCCAACAGCTAGGGCGTAGAGTGCCAGCTCCTCTGGGTGAGCTTAAACAAGTCACTTTGTCTCCTTGGAGTTCAGTTTCCCTTCTGTAAATTGGGGGCAGGAACGTGTTCCCATCCCAGGGTTGCTGTGAGGGGCAGGTGAGCAAAGCAAGGCCCTGGATGGTCAGCGTCTTGCTCCATGGGAAGCAAAGGCAGATTTTTTACGCTAAAGAACCTACATTCCTAAATTTCTGCTGCTTGGCTGAGGAGTTGTCTAGTAGGACTGAAATGTTTCCTTGGCCATTTTTAAATGAGAAATGTGGTCATTTTTTATTCCTTGGGAAAGTTGGCTTGAGGGATTTCAGAATGTCAGAGGAGGGATGGGTGACCTCAGCCCCTTTTAGCCTGGCTCCCTCACTTTGAAGTTGAGATGCCCGAAGCCAGAGAGGGAAAGATACTTGTTTATGGTCACACAGCAGGCAAATGCAGAACCAGGATTAGAACTCAGTTATCCAGTTTGATCTCTTAACCTTTCTAGTTGGTGATGGCAGTGTGGCAATTGGCCAGGGTCAAAGCCCTATTGGGGAGACTAGAAGCAGCCTCACTCAGTCACGAGAGCTGGGATCCTGGACATTCTCCTCTACCAATGGCCTGTGCAGGGCCAAGTCTCAGCACAGGAATTGGACAGAACAAAACAACAGGCTGACAGCCTTGTACTCACAGTGTTGTGGGTGGAAGGGGAAGCAAGGGCTCCCTTGACTTTCCACAGGAAAACAATTTTCTTCCTTGGTAACTGCAATTATTTGAAAACCATGTCAAAACAGTAGTGTTTCTCCAGTACTGTCTGTCTCTTTCTCCCTCCCCGTCCCTTTTCCCCTCTCCCTCCTTTTCCTATCACCAGCGTTGAAAGGGGTGAAGAAACTGCAGAGGGCCACGGTGAGCGAGGAGCTCAGTTCTGGACCATGGACAGAGAGAAAGGAGCCCCTCCCCCCACCCCCTTAGCTGAGCTATGCAGGAAAGAAGGGCAGCAGCCAATTAACGCTCAAGATCTGGTGAACTTAACATCTAACACGGATATCTCAGAAGGAATTGCTTTTTGGTTCCTTTTTCTTATAAGGTGCTGAGCTCCATATTGATGGACATTTCTGAGAAGCTTGGAGGGCCCTCCTTTCTCAGGAACACTCTAGAGAGGTTGTCTACACTAAGCGAGACTTGCTGCTCATTCTAATTATGGTCCCTTCCAACTCCAAACGTCTTCGAATAATAAATAGATAATGAGACTTAGGAAAACAAAGGATGTGTCATTAACTAAGCCGCCGACCACAGTTCCTTGGCAACTTTGAGGCCACTTAGCTCGACAACTGCTTGGGCATCCGTGTCTGTACCTAAAACACCCAATTAATGGCTATATTCCCCTGTCTGATCAGGGAAAAGACTGGGGCAGAGGTCACGAGATTCCAGCTCACAGAGCTAAGTAAGACACCTTTGTTGGAGCCTCTCTTCAGTGCTCTCATTTAATTACAGAAACAGTTGTTTGAACAAATTAATATATCAACTTAGCAGGAGAATTGTGTGAACGCAAAGTCCCTCCCAGGCCAGGAGAACAAGGATTTTACTCCCACTTCTGCCCCCAGCTGAACTTAAGTATGCCTTTGTCACCTATTTGGGGTTCTTGTCTCTGTTATTCATGTTTGCAGAAGTCCCATCTTGTGGGCGTGACAGGCAATAAGCCACACTGTTTCTGCTCCTTGAGACTCTCATGCCTTAAGGCCAAATGACGAATCTCACCTGCCTATATTGTGCCAGACACACAGTGAGTGGTCAGTGAACATAGGATGAATGAATAAATAAATGTTAAAAGGGCAATTGAATTTAAGTTCAAAAAGCTCGATGAGGTCAGGGATTTATGTCTTTTATTCTTCGCTTGTTGAAAATACAACAACTGGAACACTGTTTGGTACATAGTAGGCGATGACTAATTGTTTATTGTACGTGTGACCGTGGAAGTGAATGGATATGAGAACAAGGTTTCCCTCTCTTTGCTAATTACGTGAGCTAGAGAAAGCAATTCATCTCTTTTTATGGACGAGGAAATGGAGGCGCAGATGAAATGATTTATGGGAGTTTGCTTAGTGAAGTGTAAAATAATATACAACTGTGTATCGGTTATGTATTGACACTAAAATGCCATGGAAGGCAACTGAAAATGTGCTCAGCATCATTAATAATCAGGGAAATGCAAATCAAAACCATAACAAGGTACCGCTCACACCTGCTGGGACGGCTATCATCAGAAAGACGAGAGATAACAAGTGTTGGCAAGAACGCGGAGAAAAGGGAACCCTTGTGCGCTTTTGGTGGGAACGTAAGTTGGTGCAGCCACTATCAAAAGCCGTGTGAAGTTCCTCAATATTTAAAAAATAGAATTACCACATGGTCCAGCAATTCCACTTCTGGGCTTATATCCAAAGGAAATGAAAACAGGAGCTCAGAGAGATCGCTGCGCTGCCGCTCTCGTGTTCACTGCGGCGTTACAACAATTGAGATGTGTCCATCCGTGGATAAGTGGATAAAACAGATGTGGTCTTTTTATACAAGGAAATATTACGCAGCCACAAGAAAGAAGGAAATCCTGCCATTTGTGACAATATGGACAAACCTCGAGGGCATTATCCTAAGTAAAATAAGTCAGACAAGGAAAGACAAATACTATGTGATATCACCTATAGGTGGAACCTAAAAAAGACAAATTCGTAGCAATAGAGAAGAGGGTGATGGTCAGTAGGGACTTGGGGGTGGGGGAAATGGAGAAATGTTGGTCAAAGGATACAAACTTCCAGTTACAAAATGAGTGAGTTCTGGATTATACCTGGAGATCTAATGTATAACAAGGGGATTATAGTCGATAATACTGTGTTATGTATTTGAAAGTTGCTCAGAGAATAGATCTTAAATGTCCTAACCACAAATAACATATGACAATTGTGTGACAAAATTGAGGTTATGGTGGTGATTGTTTTGCAATATACATCAAATCAAGACACTGTACACCTTAAACTTATACAATGTACTGTGTTTTTTGTCTGTCAGTAAAGGTGGGGAAATAATAATGCTGGGGAACAGCCACAAGCCGCAGCAATATTGCTTAGGGCTCAGGCCATCTGGGTTAGGCAGGGTAGTCCTTCGGGGCCTTGCTGGGCTTGCTCAGGGCCTGGATGAAGGCTGACCTGGGATGGCCCCTGCGGAGATGCCTGGGGTCTCCAGCTCTGTCCCATCCTCCAGTCACATGCTCATCTGCTAAAGTCCAATTGGCCAGGGCAAATCCCATGGTCAAGTCCTATGGTCCAGCTCAGCATCAGAGTGAGGGGGGCCACTTCAGGATCATATGGCAAAGGGCATGGAGTTAGTGGCCATTTTTGCAGCCAACCACAAAATGTAGAAGATGTGAGTTTTTTTCCCTCTTCAGTGTGGACCTGGCACATGATAATAAAGTATTCACTTGAACATCCAATGGGGGAACGGGTCTCAGGGCTAGAGGTACCTGGCACAGAGTTAGGCATGCAGGCCTGTATATTGGCTGCCTTTCAGTCAGGTGCCAACCCTTGGTCCGATCAGCTCTGGCTGGGGGGTGTCAGGGGATTACGTGGTATAAAACATGGCTGCCTACAATGTATGTTCTCAGTCCCAGGAGTCTGGTCGTTTCTCCCTGTCTTGGACCCTAAAGAATTCCAGAATCTGGGATGGGGTAAAGGAGGACTAGTTCTTTTGTATTTCCCTGTTGGAACATAAACTTTGGGGGAATTTGTTAGCTTAGGCTGGGGTTGTACCTAAGAAGATGAGTTGACCTCAGCAGTAGGATTATGGGGAGATTCAGGGTCGGGGGATAGTGGGTATGGAAAAGTTTATCTTGGGCATTACCTCAATTGTGGACTTTTAACATCATGTCTTGTTTATGGATTCCGCATTTGAGCATGGACTGCATTCCAGGTAATTTGCACATTACTATCTCATTTAATCCTCCAGCAATCTCTGGGGAAGTAGGTATGGTTGTTATTCTCATTTGACACACTAAGTCTCAGAGAGCTCAAGTCATCTTTCAGAGGAAGGGACAAATCAGGCGTTAAAAGCCAGGTCTTTTGGACTGCAGGCTTCTTTCCCTTGTAGGCACAGCAGTGTGGTCACGTCCTCCTGGTATGATTGACGGCTCGTGGGAGCTTCCACTGAGTCCCAGAGATGCCATCTATCCAACCCCTATCTTCCCAAAGGGTCACCAGTGCCTGAAATTCCACCATTAACTTGGCAGCCCTTCCAGAACTCTTCTTGGTAGAATCTTTTTGCCTCTTTTGTAGAGGTCAACAAAATAGGTCAGCTTCCCATGATTGAATATTTATGATCTTAATGAAAAGAGAGATTTGGGAGCAGATATAATCAAAGGCAAGATGAAGAAGATATTTAGACCTCTTCACATTGTTCCTCTCTGCCCTGCCAAGAACGTTAGAGAGCATCAGAATCTTAGCGACAATCTAATTCAAACCTGAGGCTCAGAGAGGGTTAGGTATTTGCCCAAAGGCACACAGCATGTGACTTACAGAGTAGGGACTTATTCCGGTTTTCTTAGCTACATTTTTCCCCCCTCAGCAGTGTACTTTTCCCAGTCTGGGAGGCCTTAAAATCCCTTCCTAAAGGAAGGCAGCAGATTTATGGGTTAATAAACATTTACAATGAGCAGCTGAAAAAACAGACTCAGGTAGACAGAAATTATTCATTCAAATTAACTATAAATTAAGATCAACCTAATTTAGGCCTATTAAAATGGAAAGCATATTATCTCTCATTCAGAGGAATTTGTATTTGATGCAAATAGAACAAGTTCCTAAACTTTAGAAATGTTCTCGGATTTTTCATCTGTGTAGTAAACCAATGGCGAATGGGCCCCCCGATTTAAAAAACGGGAACATAAGGAACAATAATTAGTTATGTAAATAATGTGGCATTCTTGTTTATAATTAGTTCAAGAATAAAATAAAATTCACGCATGTCACAGGACTAATTTTCATATGCAAATGAACAATCAAAATTATAAGCTGTAATAATGCAGTTTGGGAAATGTGACATTCTCAATTTATTAGTAGAAGTGCCAGTTATAGCTGATGAGGGCTGACGCTGGGAGATTTCAAAGGTGCCCAGACCTGGAAAATTCTCACCCATCAAGAGGAGAAAATCTAACGGAAATGTTTTCACCTGTTTTATATTGATGATGGCCACAAAGTGAAGCCAGGCTGCCCCTGGCTGGAGAGAGAGGTTCCACACCAGGGAGAAAGGACTCAGAGAGAATCTTTGGAAAGGCTGCTATTGAATCTGGCTGGTGGAAGAAGCCAAGAGGGGACATTCTAACCTGGGCTCTGGACCTCAACGATGTGTGTGACTTTGTGAAAGCCACCTGCCCTGTCTGGGTCTCAGTTTCCCCATTTGAGATGGAGGTTTTGTGAAAGAGGAGGTGGAAGCTTTGGAAACATACAGACTTGGGTTGCAGCCTTGGTTCTACCACTTGCCAACTGCAGCACTTTCTCCCTTAACTGTCTGCACTTATGTTTCCTCATCTATAAAATGACAACAATAATAATGTTCCCCATCTGTAGGCAGCGCTGAATTACCTCCAAGAAGGACCAAGTGCATGTTTGGGGCACCAGAAAAGTAGAGTCCGGGGGAAAAAAATGATCGAGACAGTCAGGAGGTCTAGCAAAAATCTGGCTTCATTTTTGGCACTTGTGAGAGCTTTTTGTCCTTCTGAAAAGTACATTTTAAGTACATAATACTTCTAAAAATCCTCACCCAAGGATATGTTTATTGATTTCAGAGACAGAGGAAGGGAGAGAGAGAGAGAAACAGACAGACAATCAGACAGACAGGCATCGATGTGAGAGAGAAACACCTATCAGTTGCCTCTCATATGCGTCCTGACCAGGGATCGAACCCTCAGCCTTTTGGTGCTCCAATCAACTGAGCCACCCAGCCAGGGCAAGTAAATAACACTTTTGATTGAGGTTTCTATGTAGAATGTGTAATGTATTATATACAGAAAGGGTCTTGTTTGTTGGAGTATTGCCAAATTGAATGCAATTACACATATAAAATAAATAACACAGCGCCTAGAAGTTAGACCTTCTTAGATGATTGTAGTTGTTGTTAAATGAGTGAGCTGTATTCAATAGTCCCCGAGTCCTTTAATAAGCTCCAGCCTTCTAGGAAGGAGGACATGTCGATGCAGGTAAGAGCTGCATCAGGACCCATGGGGGCTGATGGGAATTTGCAAAGGAGGATGACCCAAGGCAGGCTGGGAAGTGATGATGGAATCTGCTGTAAGCATCACCAAAGTTAATGGTGTGGTGGGACACAGTGCATCTGATTTTGTAGCTCTTAGAACACCTAGTCCAGAAGCCATGGTACCCAAAGTTTTGCATCCAGAAGTCCGTGCCTCCTAGCTCTCAAGGCTAGGGACATGCATCCATGATGTCATTATGAAGCTGGGCATCAGGTTACCTGAGATTACCCATTCATCCATCCACCCATGTAAACATTTAGGAACATTTTGAAGGCTACCTAGGCACTATACGGTGGGTAGAGACACCAGTCTTCTTTAACTGGCGGCACTCCAGATTTGGGACGGCAATGAATAATTATTGAGCAACTCCCCTGTGCACGGCTCTATCTAAAAGCTTTAGGTACATTATCTCATTTAGTCCTAATGCCTGCCCTAAGAACTCTAAGTAATAATATGTATAAAATAATACTAATAATAACTTATTGAATGTTACTGTGCACCAGGTGTTATGATTAGACCTTTACATGAATGATTTCGTTTACTGGCCATGGATGATTTTAAAAGGAGTTGCTCTTCTTAGTCTTAGCATAATTTCCCAGATTCAGAGAGGTTAAGTGAATTGCCCAAGGTTACACAGCACATTAGAAGTCAAGCCAGGCCTGATCCCTTGGTCTCTGGAATTCCAGGTGGGCTACTGTCTGCTTCATTGTGCCTGCAGGTGACCGGTCTCTCCGCACACTGGCTCCTGGCCTCACTAGACAACTGTGGGAGGAGGGAAGACACGTGCTTTCTCCCAGAGCTGTCTCTCCATTCCTTGCCCCAGGGGGGCCCCCTCCAGAGGACCCTGTCAGGTCTGCCTGTGCTCAAAGCAGGCTAGGGGGGCCCTAGATGGCTCCCAGATATAAACACACACAGCTACCAGGCTTCCCAGAGTTTCTGGATCCCGAGAGCAGTAGGGGGCCCTGAAGGAAGAATGGCTTCTCCAGCTCCCAGCAGGGTGGCGTAGGGCCGAGACAGCTTAGCTTGGTTCAGGGTGCAGGGGAAGGCACGCGGGTGGCAGAGGGCAGGCCTCTGGAACTCAGAGCGCTCTGCTCTGCAGGTCCAGGGGGACCTCCATGGGCAGAGAAAGCCTTATGGCAGGTGAGGAAGACCTTGGAGGCCCTCGCTTCTTTTGCAGGGAAGATGGTAGACCCCAAGGTCCTCTTGCCCCATGTAGTACCAGAATTATAGAACTGGAAGAGAAGCCCAGAAGAACCTGTTTCTACCCTCTTTATTCTTTTCATATGATTTCCCTCCTGTCTTTATCTCTGTTCTTCTTCCACAGTTAGTTCCGGGCACCTTCTATATGTCATGCTCTGGGAATATCAGTATGAACCGGGCACACCCAGTTCCTGACCCCATGGAGCTGGGAGTGTAGTGGGGAGATGGACAGCATTAAATACTGGCACAAATAAAGGCACGTGTACAAGTTGGGCCCAGGGCTGTCAAGGAGTCACCAGTGTCCTTCCAGCAGAATCTGAGCTCCCTGGGGGATTGGCCAAGAAGGGCTTTCCTCGGGGAGTGACATTGGCGCTCAGGACCAGAGGATACCCAGGCAAAGGGTCATTTCACCTCTCGAAGCCTGTTTCCTTGTCTGTAAAATGGGATAGCAAGAGCAGCTACCTTCTAGGGTATTTGTGAGGATGAAATGAGGTGAAGCGGGGGAAAATGTGTAGCGTGGACCGTGGTACAGAGAGAACACACAGCGCATCATAGCTGCGGTTGTAGTCCCTTCCTGTGAAGGCACCACGCAGGTTGGCAGGCCTATCATTAACTTGGTGGCTGCTGTGCCAGGGGCAAAAACTGCAAGCTCACTACGTGTGTTTGTGTGTGTGTGTGTGTGTGTGTGTGTGTGAGGGAGGGAGAGAGAGAGAGAGAGAGAGAGAGAGAGAGAGAGAGAGAGAGAGAGAGAGAGAGATCCACAGGAAAGGCAGTGTCCGAGCCAAGTCCTGAGCGGCTAAGAATGGTTAATACAAGTTAACAAGAGACTGAGAGGAAAGGGTATCAGAAGTAGAACGAACAGCAAGTACAAAGTAATACAAACGTGAGAATAAATGTTATCCATCCTGTTGTCTAATACCTGCAGAAATTCAGATGGACATGGGCGGCAGATCCTCAAATAAAACAAGCTTTAATAATATAATACTGTTATTCCTGACAACAAGAACAACAAAAGTAATAATAGCAACAACCGCAGAGGGAGGTTACTCTTTGCCAGGCACGCTATACGAAGACGACCTCGCAGAGACGTTGTGTGGCCTCATCCCCAACATCTTGTGGGTTGCTCACTTGAGCAAGGAATTAATCAGGCCGCTGTGAAGGAATTTTCTGTTAGACCTCAGAAGGATGGTCTCTGTCCTGGAAAGGCAACATGAGTGGTCTAGATAGCTTTCTTTCATTTTTTTCTGGAGGATCAAACGGGATGGAAATAATAAGGAGGCAGGCTTAGCTCAGTCAAGGGCGATTGTGCAGAGCTTTGGTAATGAACTCCCTGTCGTGGGGATATTTAAGTTTATCCTGGCTACTTCCTCCTTGGAGATGTTCAGAGGATGACCAGAAAGAGGCCAGAGGGAGGGCTGTGTGGGTAGTAGAACTAGGAGAACCCTGGAACCCCTCCAATTCCAAGACACCGTGGTTTTAGAAAGGCAGGAAGGCTCTCCCGTGAAAAGTTTTCACAACACTAGGAAACACTGCAATTGCCACCGTCCCTGTCTCGAAGAGGCTTGAACGTGATTTGCGTAACTGCAGTGATTGGACTCCTTACTCTCTCAGTTTCTTTCCAACCCCGAGAACCATGCTGGTCTCTGCCTGCAAGCTTTGAAACCATAGCCAGAGTCATGTTCACCCTCCTTCAAACCATTGCCACCCGTCTCGAATCTGTCCTCTGCCCAGCAGCAAGAGCCATCATTTAAGGGGAAAATAGGATATAATTTCCCCGTATTGCTCTAGCTCACAACCATGTTCCTTCACAGCCCAACTGGGCCTCCTCCACCTCCCCCCACCTAATGTGCACAAGCCACACCCACTTCCTTTGTGACCCCGAAATACTCAGGGATTTTGCTCTTTGTCTGTCTGAGGCTTCTCTCCCCAGGACTTTGCAAAGCCAGTTCCTTTTCATCGTTAGGTTCAGGGGTCAATCATCACCCTGGAGAGTCCCCTTTGACCCCCCATCAGTCACTCTACCCCATCACCCTTTGGTTTTCCTTTCAGCCCTTATCAATATGTTTCTGAATTCTCAGCGGCTGTTGACATGTGTATGGTCTTTGTCCCCCACTAAGCCTAAGCTCCTTGAGAAGAGAGACTTGGTTTTCCTGCTCTCTGCTGTCATATCTCTAGTGCCGAGGACAGAGTCTGGCGCCAAGTTGGTCCCTAAAAATGTGTGTTGACTTGTATAGGGGCATCAATTGGTTAGATGTAGAACATCACACATTATGTAGGAAAGTCTTTTAAAAATACACCATCCTCTGTTGGATTTCCTCATTTTAGGCATATGAAGTAAGAATACTCAGGCTGCCAAGGCACCTTGGTTCTATTCCCAGCGGCATTTTTTCACCCGACAAATATTTGCCGGGGCCTAAAATAGATAAATCACGGTAAACTTAAGATTAAAATTGAGATCCATTCATGTTGTTGAACATGACAATATTTCATTTTTTAAATACTGATATCACATGATAATGTTGTACACCCAAAATTTATATGATGCTATTAACAAATGTTACCTCACTAAATTTAATTTAAAGAGATCAAAACTGAGAGCATTTGTTCATTGAAAGACACTTCTAAGAGAACAAAAGGGTCGGAATCAGTGTGGCATATTTGGAACTCATAGAGGAGCGTACTTGACAAAGAACTCACATCTGAACTCTATAATGGACTCCCACAGTCAACCGGAGTAAGAGCTTTCAGAGGAATGGGCAGAAGACTTGAACAGATGCATCACTATAACAGACACCGAAATGACTGATAAAAATAAGTGTTCAGTTTTAGGAGTCAACAGAAAAATGCAGATTAAAAGCACAATATGATGCTCCTGCACATATACCATAATGTTTAAACTATTTAAGAAGCTAGGGAATACCGAGTGTTGGTGACAATGTGGAGTAACCGGAACTATTATACATCACTGATGGGAAACTAAATTGATACAACCATTTGGGAAATCTATTTGCCAGCATCTACTGAAGCCAAGCTTATGCATATCTTAGGACCCAGTAATTCCACCTCTTGGTATAAATCCAGCAGAAATACGCACATACGTGCACCAAGAGACTTGTACAGGAAAGTTTATAGCAGTACTATTTGTATCAGTCCCAAATAGAAACAACCCAAATGCTCACAATAAAACACAGTGAAATAAATTGTGGTACATTCACACAGCAGCAGACTCAGCACCCATGACTGTGAACAAACCACAAATACATATAAAAACATGGATGAATCTCACAAACATTATTTCGAGAAAAAGAAGGCAGACACAAAAGAATACATACCGTGTGAGTCTATCTACATTAAGTCCAACAGCTGGACAAAGTAACCTATGAGTTTGGAGTTACAAGGGTGGTTATTCTCTGGTGGGGATACAGGTAGTGACTGGGGATATGTGAATCTTCTGGGGTTTGGGGAGGCTTGAACCCAATGCTGATTACACACGTGTGCTTGGTTTGGGAAAATTCATTGATTGCACACTATGACTTGTTCATTTTTCTCTTTTTCGATGAGTGTTGTGCATTCACAGAGTTTATTTTAAAATATTTAGGGGATCCTGCAATGTGTAAACTGGGCTGGACTCTGGGGAGCCATAAGAATCAAGAGAGAGAGCGTGTTCTGTGTTCTAGTGAACCCCCTGAACTCACTGGGTGACCTCAGGGAAGAGACCTCATTCTCCTGGTAGGTAACGCAACTGGGTCTCATCTCCCTTATCTGTAAATTGAAAATCCTAACTCTCTTTCCCAATCAAACCTAGCTGGTGAATTTCCTCTTTACGGCTCCCTTCTCCCCTCAAAGAGACAACCCTCTCCACCATATGTCTCTTTGTTTGTTTCCACCCAGAGCTACTTTTCAAATCTTGGCCCCAAAAGACAAGGCAAGGAGGAGGCTGGACTCCACCTCAGTGAATGCCACAGCTCCCCTCCTGAGGTCTGTAGGGGGAGCCTGAAATATTTAAAAGCTCAGGCTGAAATCCTGTTAGCATCAGGTCCTGCAGCACCAAGTTCTTCGGCCCTAGAACATCAGTATCTGTTTGCTGGTGTCATTTAGGGACCTTGGCTTTCCAAACCATTGACTGAATCTTTCTGTCAATCCAACACTTTTAGGGTAATTTAACTTAATAATACCTTTGTCAGTACCGGGGCCTGTTATCTGAAGGGTGATTACCATAGAAGTTATTTTAGGTTGTTTAATGGAATGTAGTAAATTCTCAATTGACAGGGCAGATCCTCAGAATGGCTTTTTGAGGTGTTTACCTCTCCAAGCTTCCCCCCTTCATGTTACCAAACTTACTACTTTGAGCTGGGGAAGACTTCATAAATTATTAGCCATGTTCTCCCCCTGCATTTGCATGCATCATTAATTCTTTGTAAAAAGTTCAAACTGTCCGGGACTTAATTGTTATCACTGGGAGAACGGCTGGGAATGGATGCGGGCTCTATTATTTCTGTCAGAAATTTTGACTTATTGCACTTGATATTTTACCCATCTCATCATATTCTTGGTACAAGAGAGCAAAAAGAAAAGGGGAGGGGGGAAAAGAACATAAATGCTTCTCCTTGAAACACACACACAAAGTAATATTTAGTTCTGGGTAGAAAAGTCACAGATCCAGGTGACGAACTAATAGTTCCAGTCCCCCAAAGAGGGTGGAGGAGGGCAGCCATTTAGGGAAAATTTATGTTGTAAATTTTATTGGTTTGAACTGTGTTTTTATTCTAAGCTTTGAAGGTTCTATAATTCTAAGTGTCGAAGGTTTAATGATTCTGAGATGTTGAAATTCTATGTGTCCAAGTTCCCAAAGTGTTTTATTTTTAGGATAAATTAACCCAACAGTTCAATATTGAGGACTGCGGAGAAGTAGCTCAGATTTAGAATGATATTGACAAAAGCCACAATCATAACTAACATTTATTGAGAGCTTATATGCATAGGTACTATGCCAAATGTGTCATATGCGTCACTTAATTTAATCTTCATGTCACCCTAATTTTGGTACTTTTTAAAACTCCATTTAATAGTTGGATAGATTGAGGCACAGAGTAGTTGAGTAACCTGTTCAAGGACACACCGCTGGTAAGTGGCACAGTTAAGCCTTGAACCCAGGCAGTCTGGCTCCAGGGCACATATGTTTGGGGCTTAACTATATTTTTTCCCATCTCAAGACACCATCAGTGGTTCTTTTGCCCCACCTGTCATGCTGTAGATCAGGCAGTAGTAGGTGAATCTACTGCAAGGCCACCTTCCAAGTAACCTGTCCCTGGCCCGTCTTTTGCCTTTGTGAATGGTGCTCATCCAGTCCACCAGATCTTCTTTCAAGGTCACCTCCTCCAAGAAGCCTTCAATCCTGCTCTGCTACAACTAGAAGTGATTGCTCCATGCTGTGAAAGTTCACAACTGTTGGTACCATGGGAAGGAATGGAAGGCATCTGGTAGACCACTCAAAAACCAGGGGCAGTGACTTTTAACCTTTTTCATCTCATGGAACACATAAACTAATTATTAAAATCCCATGGCACACCAAAATACATATTTTTTTTTGCCAATCTGACAAAAAATAGGTATAATTTTGATCTATTCATACTGGATGCCTATTGTTGTCATTTTTTAATTTGACGAGCTAAGGGAGAAGAGGTCAGTGCCCCTGACTAAATAGTCAGGTATTGCATATTTTAAAAATTCTTGTGGCATGCAGGTTGCAAAACGCTGAACTAGGAAGTCAGGTACACTTGGATTAGAATCTTGCTCCTGTCACTAAATCAATGTATTGAGCCTGAGTTAGGGATGTCATTTAAGCCTCAACTTCCTTATCTGTCAAATGGGCACAACAACCCCTGCCTCACAGGACCCTTGAGATGATTAAGGGAAGTGCTCAGAAGGAGCTTAGCGAATCGCTTCACACATAGTCAGCACTCAACCAATGCTGGCTCTTGTCCGATTCGTCTTGTATTGATAGTTATCTCTGAGTCTGTGAGTCTGCCCTAGTTCTCATACAGAGTGATTGTGGGGTAATGGTGCGAGGATCTACATCTTTTGGCATTTACTCCGGGGTCAGTCTGTGTGCTAAAGGCTTTATGTTTGTGACATTATTCATTGTAAGTGATAACCACCCTCTACGAATGGGGAGACGGGGTCTCAGAGATGTTAGCCATTCTGCTCCTGATCACGGCTGGGACTCAAACTGAGATAGGAACGCCTGGGTTTCTCTGTTTTGCTGCACTGCCAGGAAGGAGAACCATGTCTTCCACTTCTCTGTGTCCTTTTCCTGAAGCTCAATGAAGATTGTTTGGGACGGGCCCCTGGTTGCTCTTGTTCTGTCTTTGGATTTTGGCCAGGGAGGTGGGGCCGTTGCCTGTATGAGCCGGGCAGGAAAGTAGCAACTTTTCTTGGTTATTCTTGTGAGTTGCTTTGACTCTGCACCCCTCCCACCTGTTTTTTCTTGCCAGTTTCCGTGGGCCCCTTTTGCCGACGAGGCAGAAGAGAGAAGGGCCTGATGTCCCAGGGATGGCGAGAGTGACTTCCGGCCTTAGGGTGGGGTGGGTGCGAAGAGCTGGGTCAAGAGTTAGGACATGGGCTTGAACTCTGGCCCTGCTATCTGTGAGGCTTTGGGAATATCCCTTTCTGTTCCGGGATGTCCGTTTCCGCAACTGCCAAAGTGTGTGAGTTGGATCAGCACGCCAGCGGCTTCCGTACTGTTTCTGTGAAGCGCAGGAACCAGATGCCCGAGTGGAATCCTTATGAGAAAGGCTTGCACTCAGGTCAGACAAGAGGAGGCTGCTGTGGATGGAGAGGCAGTGGGGGTTTCGGTCCCACCCCTCGGCGCCCCAGGGGTGCCCAAGGCACTTCCGAGAACACCGATAGAGCGCAATTTGATAAGAGATGACCAAGTGGTCCCTAAGGATCTTTCCTTTCCAACCTTCTGTGTCTCTTGTCATCCTAAATAGTTCAGCCCAGGGTTAGAACTTCTTAGTGGAAAGCCAGTCCAATGCCCTGGGCGTTTGAGCACAGAGAGGGCACAGTGGTCTTGGTCATTTATTTCTAAATGGTTTTGGAATATGGGTCTATAATTTCCTCCAGGTCACAGCATGCCTGTGTGTCAGGTCCCTGGGTAGCCACCTCTCTGGATATCGCCTTGCTTGCTTGCTGAGCAAAGAAGTGTTACTATCAACAAAGAAGCCGAGAACATCATGGCCAGTCCTAGCACATCAGAGATTGTCTAGGTCAGTGGTCTACAGGTCTCTGCGGTGCTCTTGGGAGGGGCATGGGAGGGAATGGGGTGGGCGGGAAGCGTTGGGTGCTTCTGCTTTTACAGAGCACCTGCACTATGACTTCTTTCCACATGCATGTGTGTGCTTTTTTAAAAAAAAAGATTTTATTTATTTTATTTTTAAAGAGAGGGGAAGGGAGGGAGAAAGAGAGGGAGAGAAACATCAATGTGTGGTGGCCTCTTGTGCGCCCCCACCGGGGACCTGGCTTGCAACCCAGGCATGTGCCCTGACTGGGAATCGAACTGGCGACCTTTCCGTTCATAGGTCGGCACTCAATCCACTGAGCCACACCAGCCAGGGTGCATGTGTGCTTTAAAAATTACTTTTGCTTAGTGCTTTACCTTAATTTTGCCCCATTTCACACAGAAAGCAGCAGAGGTTAATACGGTGGGATGTTGCAGCCTGTTCCTCTGGCTCTTAAGAGCCTATCATGTGTATCTCTTCCTCACTCTGTAATCAATGAAGTCACCTTGATAGTTTGAAATTGACCATGGTGAGAGAATTTACACCATGAAAACTGGCCAACACTATAGACCAGGGTTTCCCCCAGGAGAACCAGTTGATAAACACCAGCATACCACTAGACTAATATAGCAAATATTAATGCACCTATGACTCAGCTTTGGTTAATCTTGACATTTTGCTATATTTGTTTTGGACCTCTCATTTTTCTTTGAAGATGTAAAATAATACAAAAACCCTTGGCTCCATCTGTATTATTCCCCACAATCCCATTCATTTACTTCTCAATCTAGAAATACAGTCCTATCCCCAACTTGGTGTTTATCATGTTTTAAAAATATTTCTACTACATATGTGTCCATAAATAATACATGGTATCGTTTTACATATCTTTAGATATATACCCACCATATTTTACCATATGTATCATTCCACAATTTTTATTTTTAAATACAATTTATTTTTTTAAAGGTTTATACATGTTTATATATGTAATTCCAGTTCATTCATTTTCATTTCTATATGGTGTTCCATTGTATGAATAAACCAACATGAATTTTTTTTCTTCTGATGGACATGTAGGCTACTTCCAATTTTTGGAGACCTCTCCTGGTGCACATATGTAAGAGCTTTTAAGGTACATACTTAGAAGTGGAATTTCTAGGTACATGGATATGTATATCTTAATCTCTACTAGGTATTACCAAATTGCTCCCAAAAATGGTTGTATGAATTTACACTCCCACCAGGAGTGGGTGAGCGTCCTTGCCAACAATTGGCGTTGTCAGATGGTTTAATATTTTCCAGTCTGATGGGTGTAAAATGATATCCCTTTGTGGGTTTAATTTGCATTTTCCTGATTGCTAGCAAGATTGTATATTTTTATGTATGTTCATTGGCCATTTGTTTTTCTCTTTTGTGAATTATCTATTCACTTCTTATGCCATTTTCCTCTCTAGTGCTGTTTATCTTTTTTGTAAACCAATTAAAATATATATTCTGATCACTAAGACTGTGATTATATGAAGTGACAATGATTTTATGATCTGTGCTTTTGTGGATGGTTTAACACAGGTAAGGCCATCCTAAGGTGATATGATAGCTTCCTGTAATTTATTGTACAATTTAAAATGTTTCATTTCTCTTTTTTAGTTCCTTAATCAACCTAGAACTTATTTTTGTGTAATGTGTTAGGTAGGAATCTAATTTTATTTATTTTACATATATGTGCTCAGTTGTTCCACCAGAATTTAAGAAAGAGTCCATTTTTTAATCTCTCATTCTTAATAATGTTTTGTAGATTTTAGTGTAGTCGACTTTCTCATTGTTTATTAGATTTATTTCTAAGTATTTGAAAAATGTTATACTCTTACAATTCCATAATTTTCTCAGATTTTATTTTCTAGTTGTCTATTGCTGGTATATAGAAATAACAATGATCTTTGTATATTGTCCTTGTATCCAGTGACATTGTTAAATTGAAATACTAATAATTTATAGGGTCTTTAGAATCTTGTACATACACAATCATGTCACCAGCGGATAAAGACAATTTTATTTCTTCACTTTCAATCTTTAAGCCTTTAATTTATTTTTCTTTCCTATTGCTCTGGCTAGGATCCCTAGTACGGTGTTAAATAGAATTGGGGATAGCAGGCATTCTTGTCTAAGTCCCTACTTTGTATCATTAAGAATAATGTTTGCTCTATTTACATTTTAAAAATCAGACTGAAGAATATCCCTTCTATTCCTAATTAAAAGCTTTGTCATAAATGTATATTGAGTTTTGTCAAGTGATATTCTGTATCTATTGAGGTGACCATATAATTGTTCTCTCTTTTCTGTTGAAGTGGAAAATTACATTAATTGATTTGCCCCATTATATATTTGGAATAAATATCGATCGCTCATGATATATTATCATTTTGATTTATCATTAAATTTTATTGGCAAAATTTTGTTTGGAATTTTGTATATAAGTTCACGAGAGAGACATCACTGGTTGAAAAGACTTTCTTCTTGCTCCCTCCCTTGTGATTTTGGTCCTAAATATAGATCTTTTAACAGCAGTTCTAGTTGTTGGACAGGAAAAGGCTCCACACACAGAAACACTTTCTAAAAATATATGGATACAAATCAGTTTCATCCATGCCAAGCCAAGCCAAGCCAACTGAACCCTACAAAATTTACTCAACTCAACATAATCTACATCAATTCCACTGAATTTAACCTACAGAATAACCCAACCCAGTCCAACCTCACTAACACAATGCAGCCCAATTCAACATGATCTTATTTCACAAAACCAGCCTGACTCAACAAATTACAGTTCTATACAATTGAACACAATAGCACAGGCCACTTCTCAGCTCATATCACCTAACTCAACCCCACACAAGCCAGTTCAAGTTGAACAATTCCCACACAAGATGTAGCAGCTATGCAATGGAATGCAATCTAAAGCAATTTAATAAACTGTGTCAACAACTCTTCTATTAAAGGGAGGTAGGGTGCTTTGGATACTATACCAAAATAATGTCTATAAAATGTTTGTTTACAGTTGGTTTTAAAGGAATCTTTGAAGTCTAGTCTCTTCAGGAAACTGAAACTCAGAAATTACAACCTTCTACCCATTCACCACCCTCCCCTTTCTGAATCTTCGCAACACTTTATCTTAAGTTATTACGGGTCTTGTCGGTACTAGATTGTTAACACTTGAGGGCGGGGACCATGTCTAGTTCATCGGTCTACCCTCAGTTTCTGTGAAAGAGTGTTAAGGAAATGTGGTTTAAATGTATGAATGACCAGAAGAAAAAAATTCTTGAGAAGCTCATTCAATTTTAAAGAGGGTCAGTAGAGTTTTATCTCTTTGGGGTCCTACTGAGGAGGATGCTGAGCAGAACTCGCAGATGGTCCTAGGTTTGAATTCTGGCTCTGCCACTTACTAGTCATGGGTCCTTGGGCAAGTCCCATCACCTTCCTGGATCTGTTTCCTCGCTCATAAAGTCGGTACCTGGGGAGCACTTAGCACTGCATTTCCTTGTTCGGTACTTTCCCTTTGCAGTTTGGGAACAGCTGCCTCTCTGGACCAGAAACACTCATGATCTCTTCTAGATTCTTTGTTAAATAATGTCCTCTTCTGTCATGATTTCAGTGGCATGATCATTATTGAACAGCCCCCATTCATTTGCATTTTACTATGGTTCCTTAGTTAAAATAGGCTTGAGAACAACTGATCTGGCGGGAGCATGAACTTACGTTTAAACGATTAGGGCACACACACATGTGATCAGCACAACCATGGGATGCTCACTGTTTGCCAAGACTGGTGGGTATAGAGCAAAAAGCCCATGACCCCCGTCTCCAAGAAATGTATGGTTTAATGAATAAAATAATAGAGCAATGAAGCTAAAGAGAGCTAACTTTGACTGAGGACCGCAGCTATGGCAGCCACATGTGATGGGCAGTGGGTCAGCAGGCAGGAAGGTGGTGCATTCTGGGGCCTGTGGCTGGGCCCTTTCCCTCTGAGTCTCAGTTTCTTCACCTCTGTGGCGGGGATCATGATACACACCTCACCAGTTGTGGAGGGGATTCAACGTTAGGCTGTCCAGTTCCCTGGTTTATAGTACATACCAAATCCATATTGGTCCTTTATTCCTCATTCACATGGGTTCCTCCGTAGCTGGGTGACAACATGCACACACATGTGCACATACACACTGCGAGCAAAATGGTACCAACAAGAGGTCTGGGTTCAGAAGTCATCTCTCACTTCCCAAAGCCATGTCCATTCCTCGAGTCACAAAGAATACATTCGTCGGACTCCACATGCCACTCAGAGACGCATGTTTCATCATCAGAACTACTGGGAAAGCCCTCGCTGCTGTCAGACACACAAATGGCCCCATCTGAACAGTTTGGCCACCACCTTCTCTTTAGGCGCCAGGCTGCCTTAGATCTGGCCTCATGCGTAAGTAACATTTGCCGAACTGGGCTGCCAGGACAGCTGGCTCCAAAGTCAATTGCCTCCCCCACCAAGAAGCCAGGTCTGCGTTCCTCCTCATTACAGCCTGGCTATGGGTTAGGCATTATAAATAATGTTGTGCAGACAGCCAGATGGACAGCATCCCCAACTGGGCGATGCTTCATATGTCCCGACAAGAACAGCCCTGAAAATAGAACCTGAGGGACTGGGCAGGACCCGCGAAGTCACTGTGTCCTTCCCCTGAGTCTAGTGGGAACTCCCTTAGCTCCTCTCAGACAGGAAGGTACCTACCTGCTTTTTTTCTCATGATCCACTCAGATATCCTCTGCACTTTTCTTTTGGCAATGGTTAGTGCAGTGTGAATACTTTCCAGAGCAAAACCTGGGCTCAGTTCCTGGTTGAGACACTCACAAGCTGTGTGGCCTCACACAAGTTACTGGACCTCTCTGATTCTCAATTCCCTCACTCTGAAAATGAAAGATGAGGACAGTGTCCAGCTGAAAGGTTGGTGTGGGTTTTGGATGGGATAAGGATCACAGTAAATGCTTGGGGAATGGAAACTATAAATTTAGGGAGGCGTCAGTTCAGCAAGGACAATTACTTGGCTACTTCCCTTGCTGTGCATCAGAATGGTCAGAGCGGCCCATCATCACTCAGGGAGAATCCAACTCTTTCTGGATCCAGGGCCTTAATAAGATCCTCTCTGAAGGGCTACCCGAGGGCCAGCACACCCATCTCCCAGGGAGACAGAGTAGCATAATGTGAGGTCACTGGACTAGGGGTCATCTCTCAGGTCCTGGCTGGGTGACCTCAGAATATCAGCTGATGCTGCAGGGAACTGAGCACCTTAGGGATCATGGATGAGGCTCTGCTCACCCCCATGCCCAGCCCCAGGCTACTCTCCTGACATCTGATGCGATGTCTTAAAATGCCATTAAAATATTTATGCTCCAAGAAATATTTGACAATTGCTGCAGTAGCCAGTGGCCCCTTGGTTTACTCAGCAGACTGGCATCTACCTCCAGGGATGTTCTGAGGTTAAGCCTCTCTTCCCAATGAGTTCCTATTGCCTGTAGGATTTAGTCCAGGAATTCCTTCTTGGTGTTCAGGGCCCTGCACCCCTAGCTCACTCCCATATTTCCCCCATCTCTTTGGAGCTCTAGTTATTAAGCTCCAGGTCATTCTCTGAATACATTATATATGGTCCATCACCTTACCTTTGCTCATTGCAGTACCGCCCCCCACTCCAGAATGCTGTTCATCTGTTTCTCTGTGTAGTTCCAATCTAAACTTACTCTTTCAGACCCCACTAAAATGTTCTTCACATCAGGTTTCTATTTTGATCCCTCTAGGTAGAGATAAGCAATTATTCATGTATTCCAATGTCTTCTGAATGTTCATTGTGTGTCAGACATTGAGGGTAAAGGGCGAACAAAAAGGATTTGGTCTCTACCTTCATGGAGCTTATAGTCCAGTTGGAAAGAGATACAACAACATATACAATTGAGCATAGATTTAGGAATTTAAATTACTGCCACTAATGAAAGAAACAGGTTCTAGAGAATATATAACAAAGAGATCTGACTTAGAGTGGTGAATCAGAAAAGGCTTCCCTGAGAAAGTGATTCTTAAGCATCAGGACAAGTTAGCCAGGTGAGTGGAAATAGGGAGAACAGCATATACAAAGGTCCTGTGGCAGGATCAACGGCATATAGTGCCCACACATTTGTGTCTGTTCCAGACAGTGCCATTTATCCTGGGTTACTTATTAGTAGCACCTTCCATGCCCCCTCCCCAACTGTCCTGATTTGCAAGATAAATTATACGGTTGCTTTAGGATTGTGGCCTGTTTAAGGAATAGAAAGAAGCACAGGGTGTCAGGACTGAGGGAGAGGAGGGGGTCAAAACTGGAAGGATTGGCAGGGACTGGACCATGTGGACCTTGGAGGATGGAGGAGCTCATTCTCTATCCTAAGAGCAATGAGAAACCTTGAAGGATTTCAGGCAGGTGTACCAGGATCTGGTTTGCTTCCTGAAAAGGTCTCCCTCTTTTCTGTTGTCCCAAATATTTGGCCATTCCTCAGTGGAGGGCCATCCTCTTATAGGGTGTGCTTTCCACCCCTCTCCTCCTCCTTTACTGTGAGCTTCAAGGACAGCAGGGCCTTTTGGGGGCCTCCTGCAGGCTCCCCCTCTTTGCCTCCTGCATCATGGGTTCCAGGGCAATCCTAGAAGCAATGACAGAGCCTCCATCTATTTGCGTAAAACAGACTTTTTTCCTATTGCCATCCCTGAGCCAACCTGGCATCTCATTGGATGGTTTATGTGAACCAGAAACTAATGTCTATTGTGTCTGAGCCATTATAAATATTGAAAATAAACCTTGGAGATACTCAAAGGGAAAATACCAGCTACCGTGCATTGACCTCCTGGCTTAAACCAAGCTCTGTGTATACTTTATATATATAGTTTATTTTAATTCTTACAATATCCACCATACAGGTAAAGAAATAAAGACTGAAGGAAGCAAAGTGCCTTGCCTGACGCCACGTAGCTAATGAGTAGAGGAACTTGGATTTGAACCCAGGAATATCAGATTCCAGAGCTAAACACCTGCCAGGGAATTACCAGCCTTCGACTTCCGCCTCCCCACCCTGCAGTCCCGGGAGTTTAGGCATTTCCACCCCCATGAGAGCTTCCCCAGAGCAGATGCTGCGGTTGGGACGTGCGTGGGAGGGATGCCGGGCGTCCCACCCCCGAGACCGCAGACTCCAGTCCCGCCTCTACATCAAGTACCATCTCAGACAGGGGCGGGCTGTATTTCTTTCACCCGCCTGCAGTTTGGCAGGTCCCTCGAAGAGAAATGCTCTTAGATTCATTTAAAAGTCTAAGCAGGGACAGCACAAATTATTAGTGTTTGAAATATTTATAAAGTCTCTTGTTTGCCGTGGCATAGGAGGTGATAGGCCACAAATAAAAGAAAACGCAGATCCTCAGCGTGCGCGCGGGGAGAGATGACAACGGGAAGGACGTCGTCTGTCTGCTGCCGCCTGGTTCCTGCAGACTGCTACGCCCGGTGAATTTGCACTGAGCTGGCCTGAACTGACTTCCTTTCTGCGGCTCAGGCCACGCCTCCACCTTGAGATGATGGCCCAGACTTTCAAACCCAGGACTTCAAATCACATACTGGTGACCTTCCGGGAAGCTGGGTGAAGGGCTTATGGGAACTCTGTGCTATTTTTTTTTTTTTAAGTTTGTGATTGTCTAAAATTATTTCAAAATAAAATATAAAAAATTGTCACAAAACATAAACTTCTGCTGTGTTTGAGCTGGAGGAGACCATGGAGAAAAATACTCTTTTTCTCATTGGACAGATGGAGAAACAGCATGAGGAGACCCAGAGCATGAGGTTCAAAGTTCCCCAAACCAGTGAGTCTAAGCCAAGAGCTGAGGTTGTCTGACTCCCAGCCCAGACTGCCCCTTCTTTGACTTTCTACCACTTCAACGCCCAAGCCAACAAGTCATAAAAGTGGTGGCATTCTGGTCCTGATTTGAGACCCACAGGGCTGATTCAATCATTTATGTATGTGTGTATGTATGCATGTGTATCCGAATATGTGTGTGTTCATTCATTCATTCATTCATTCACTAACTCAACGAATATTGTGCTATGTGAGCAAGACAGAGATGGCCTTACCTTTGAAGACCTAGGAAAAGACATGGGTTCAGGTGAAGTTCAGCCTCCAGCTGACTCCACACGGAGCTCTGGATTGTAACTAGCACCCCAGAGAGGCTGGCCTTCTATAGCCTTGTGTTCTCAGTTACTGGCGATGGGACATCCCAGAGAGGAGTGGGGAGAGTGTATCCTTGTGGGTATTTCTAGGTAACACCTTACCTGGTGTCAGCTGAGGGCAGTTCTTAGCTGTAGGGTACAGCTTGGGAGTGTGAGCAGCCAGCGTTCCCAACAGCTGGGGCTGGATGCATTGCGTGTTCAAAGGGATCGCGGTGGGGCACCAACAGCGTCTGCTACCGGGGAAGCTGGGCCTTCATTCCATTGAGAAACTGGGGGAGACAGTATGGCATTCACCCCTCAGCTGGGTCGTCCACCCATTGACTGCTTGCTGTCAGCCATCCCTGACGGCTGTTCCCAGGGGAGCTTAGTCCCCAGCTGGAATGAGCACAGCCTGCCCTGTGCTCGGCTGGCAGGGCTTCAGCAGACAGAAAACTCTCTGGCAATGAGACCTGTTTGCTGGAGGGTGGAAGTTGGGCAGATGTGCTCAGAAATGGGAAGGCTCAAGGAAATACAGGTAGGTGAGAACCAAGGTCACGACGTGCAGATGGCCTGGGCCGTTCACCATTCACTCCTCCTTCTGATGTGTGTGCTTGGGAAACTGGCAGAAGCGTGGGGCCTGTCAGCTGGAGCACCAGAGCAAGATCGTCACTGAGAGTTGCAGCTGGGTGGCCATCATGGCCTTTTCAATGCTAGAGATGTGTGGGTGTGAAGTGCTGATGTCATTAGAATAGATGACTGGGACCAAGAGTCGGGGAGGGGAGAGCTGTGCATGCAGAGAAGCTAGACAGTCACTCAGGGAAGGGTGCGACTTGTCTGGGAGCCTACCTGGCTTCTGATCATGCATTCCTTCACTCATTCATTCATTAATGCAACAGATATTTATTGAAAGCCTACAGTGTGCTATTATACACATTGTGCATAGCATTGTGCTGGGTGCAGGGAGTATGATGAGTAAATAAGACAGACAAGGTCCCCGCCCTCTTAGAGTTTATATTCTGTGTGTGTGTGTGTGTATAGGTAAAGGCAATTAAATAAATAAACATGATACTTTTAGATACTGAAGTATTTACTAAAGAAAACTAACACGGTGCTGAATGGAGAGTGTCTGATAGCCAGGGGTATTTTTGACAGGGTGATCAGGGGGATAGGCTCTGTTCATACCCATCTTATAGACGAGGAAATTGAGGCTTTGAGAAGTTTAGTAACTTGCCCAAGCACATTCAGCTAGTAAGGGGTCCCATTTTAGATGCCAAGTTCATCTCTTTGTAGTAGCTTTTACTCACTGGCTCTGATTAAATACTGTTTCTTCTCCCTTTGTCAGTCATTCTGTGATTTGGAGACCATGACCCTGACCCTTCTGAGTCTTGGCTCAGACTCTTCTCGTTGTGCATTGATTCTGGAATAATCTGTGACCGATACTCTGGGGCCAGCCTCACCCCGGTAGCCACCAGGGTCCAGGAGAGCATAGTGGCTCTGGAGACAAAAAGGCCGGTTCTGGTCCTACCACTTGCTCACGGTGGGACCATTGACAAGTGACCTCACCTCCCCGAGCCTCAGTTCCCTCCCCTGTCAGATGCCAATACCAATTATTTTGCCTTCTGGCATTACTGAGAAGATTGAATGAGCTAACACGAGGGTACGACATGGCACTGAGCCAGCACAGAGTAAACACTCTCATTGATCTTGGTGGGGCAGCCGTTTACCCCAAATTCTCTGATCATTTGTCAAGGGCCCAAATGGGCAAGGGAAAAGCAGGAACCCTCAGCCCTGGTCTGCATGGCCCTTGAGTGACCCCAGGTCAGGGCTGAGGGTGGAGATGAGAGGATTTTCTGACTCTGGGTCGGGACTGCCAGAGCCAATTAGGGGCGTCAGACAGATGGCAGCTTCCAGCACCCAAGCAAACCGATGTGGCGGCCAACAGAGGGGCCAGCTCGTTCTGACCTTAAACCCAAATGCTCCTGCCCACATCTGCAGCTAAATAAACCAAGTAAATCATGCTGGCAGATAGATAATTAAATAATTATCAGGCACTTAATAACAAGGAGTGGGTGTTCTGAATTACCATATTAGACAGTGTCTTTGAGGACTAATTGTTGCATTACATCAGAGTTACTCATTCATTATTCTTGTCATTTCGGGTGATAATTTGCACTTTAGGAGACAGCGACAATTTTAGCAGGCAATTAGAGACGTGTCAGGCCTGGCCCTGTGAGTTACTGTCACAATTATTGCTTTTTTTTCCAGTGTCCTCATTTGCAGCCATGTATTTAAGGGGATTTGGGTAATTCCAGGCCTGGGCAAAACAACCAACCCAGGGGATGGTGACAGGGCAAGGACACAGCGGCCACTGCCACCAGAACAAGGGACTGCTTTGGAGAGGTGACGGTGCAGAGCTGGGCCGGCGGGTGGAGGCAAGCGGAGCTCCCTCCTCCGCTGGCAGAAGTCACTTCCAGTCTCCAAACGCGAGGACTCCGCCTCCCCAATAATTCTTGAAACTGCCTGTTCCTCTCCTTGTTTCTCAACACCCACCCAACCTGGCCCTTCATTACCGCTCACCTGAGATCTTTGCGATGTGTTCCTTCCCAGGCGGAGAGGGGAAAGAGGAGAACAAGCAAGCTGTATTCATTACGTTTTTTCTTCCCCCCCCCCCCCCCCTGTATTTTAGAATGCTTTGACATCTCGGGGCCGTGCAGACCCAGGGAGGTTGTCTAATTTCTAGAGATAGCAAACAACTCCCCTTCCAGCACCCCCACTCCCCTCCTTTTATCAAGACTCTGTCTCCCCATCCCAATCACCCCAGGGCTGGGTGCCGGACAGCCAGAGAGACCAGCCCAGAGTCTGCGGAAATTATCCAAGCTCGCCGGTCCTAAAGCAGCTTACCCTGCCTCAGCCGTTCCTTCCTGCAAAAACCACACTCAGGTCTCGGATGCGTGCTTTTCCCTTCCTCCTCGGGCCTGCCGACGGACCGTGGTGTCCCCCCAACGGGCCCTGCCTGGTGGGGCAAGCCCCCTCCTCCTCGGAGCTGGGACTAACAAACCCTCTTCATCTCGTGACCTGCTGGCCTCCCCATACGTAATAAAAACAAAATCCTGGATATACATGAAAACAGAAGAAAAAAAAATGGAAGAGAGAAAAGAAGAGAGGAAGGAGGAGAGGGAAGTAAGGGGGAGAAGGAATTGAGAGGAAGAAGCAGAGATGAGGAGGAAGAGGGAGAGAAGACTGAAGAAAGGAAGGGAGGGGAGGAGATAAGAGGAAGAGAGGTGGGGGGGAAAGGAGGGAGAGAGATTGTGAGTGTTGCGGGGGGGATGGAGGAGAGGAGATTTGACATGAAAGTTATATTTGAAACCGATAATTTTTTTTCCCCACAGCTTGGAGTGTTTACTTTTTGGTGAAATCGAATGTCTGGGTTCATTTAGCCACGGTTGACATTCTTGACCCTGGACAACTTGAGAACAGAGAGTGTGAATCAGTGACTCAGAACAGATCTTCAGAAAATATTATTCACTGGTGACATAGTGGGAATTGGGCAAAATAAAGCACATTTCAATCCAAATGCAAAACTCCGCAGGAAGAGAAGGGCAGGTTTCAACCTGAAACCGGCTACTTCTCAGCTCTGTCCTTAGCAATTAGGGAAGAAGAGACCAGAAGGGCTGCATCAGACTTTCCTTTTCCTTGGGTTAACCTTTGGAAAGAGCGATCAGCTCAGGACACAACTGTGTCCAGAAGAGAGGGTCACTGCTGAAGGGACATATAAACGCAGGGACCCCTGGAACAGCAAAACTCAGCACTTATGATTGTGGGTTTGGAGTCTTGGTTCTGCCACTTGTTAGCTGTGTGACTAACAAGCTAACTTGGGCAAGTCCCTTCTCTGAGATCTTAATTTTCACATATCAAAGTTGATAAGGTAGTAGCCATTGCTGGGTGTTAGCAAAATTAAGTCTTTAAGGAGTTGAACATAGAACTTGACACAAGGGAGGTGTGGCTGTTTCTTATTGTTATTTTATATTTGTATCATCGTGTGGTTGTCTGTCCCTGTGTATCTCCCTGGTCCTATTGGGATAGAAGATGATTTGGGTGTCTGGTCTGGTTCCGCGTGGTGCCAGGACCAGCTCTCCCTATGACGGCCCCTCCAGGGGACCGAATGTCGCTCTGACCTCTCTCCAAGGGCGTGCTGCCCCGGCCCCACTTTCCCGGTCCAACTGCTGAGTGGAAAGGGAACGTGGGGGCACCCACAACAGGTACTGAGCTTCCATTGCGTGCCACGCCCCAGGCTAACCACTCAGACTGGTTATTTTATTCAAGCCTATGAAATAGGAATAATTATGCCCATTTTACAGATGAAGAGACGGAGGCTAAGAGTGTTGGAGTAGGTCCCTCAGTGTGATACAGCCGATGAATGGCAGAGCCAAGATTTGACCTTGACTCATGATGTTTTCACCATCCTACTGTCTCCTAACATGCAATATCATTACCCTGTGTGGTCACCCCACAGAGGAGTGACTGGGAAAATGGTGCTTTAGACCCATTTCTGCAGCACGACTGGCTTCATATAGAGAAGTTATTTTCTTCAAATATTTAGAAATTTATATTTGAAGAAAAACCCAAACCATGGAAAATTAAGAGCAACTGGAGTAATCTGTCCATCTGTCCACCTATGTATCTAAGACATGTACACACTCATACCACATACACTCACACATACATATATGCATAAGCTAAATGGAGTCAATTAGGTTATAACCACAGTAAATCTGACAGACGCAGATTAACACAATGGTCAAAACGGTAGGAAATATAGTATTTTGAAATAGAATAAATCCAGCCAATTACAGATTTATGTTGACGCCAGCACAGTTACCGCAGTTTTACAATAATCATTGATCAATCAACGTTTTATGACAAAACTATAATTTTCACGTGTTTCGCCCTCACCTAAAAGTTTTCTCGTTTGCTTAATTCCCAGAACATGATTCCATAAATCTTTCTCGCCGCGATATTAAGTAGATAATAAGAATGCCATGTAAGATTTGCTTATGGTTTAAAGTACAGTTGCAAATGATTTATAATTAGGGTCAAGTCTAAGACAAAACATTCTTAAAGTCAAAACCTACAGTAAATTGGCCCAGTGTACCTGGGCCTTTAGCAATTTATTGGAGTTTGTTGACAGCACTTTTTCTGGTGAGATCCAAGGGGTCAGCTGACACCAGTGGGAGATATTTATGGGGAAAAGGGTACTTACTATGGAAATCACAGGGGCACCCTGGTGGCACTGGCCAAGTGGACAGACATGACTCCGTGCATTGCTTTCAAAGGCAAGGCCCTCAGTGTGGGTTTTTTCAGGCAAGTCACCCACAGATGAGGGGCCCAGAATCCACCCTGTTCTCCTGTGGGTTGATTGCCTCAGAGTTTTTAGTTCAAGAATTTATTGGGAATAAGTCCAACCATTGGAGAGCCATTCAGGCAACATGTGTTTATTGAGTACCTACTATGTGCAGGGTACCAAGGATACAGTGGTTAGCAATGAGGCAAATGTCCCTGCTCTCACAGAGTATAGCAGGGAAGAGACAGATGAGACCTTTTCCTGGTGGTGGTGGGGGAAATGTAGGTGGAGTTTGAGAGGGAAGCTGGTAGGGGGTGAGGGATGATAGTAAGAGGTGGGAAGGATGCTGGTAGGGGGTGGGCAGGGGACTGATAAGTGGTGAGAGGGATGCTGGTAGAAGTTGGGAGGCTAGGAAGATCCACTTAAAATTGGGTTGTCAGGGAAGACTTCCCGAAGGAGGTGTATTTCATCATTCATCAGAAATTGATGACAGCTTCAATCAAGGGTGCATAGAGAGGCTTAGATCTCAGAAACCTATGGCTGTCTGGAAAAAGAGTGCCTAGGAAGAGAGATCAGTAAACGCAGAGGCCTTGAGAGGAGTGTCCCCACTGGGAGAGCAGGAGCCTGCTGTGACTGGAGCAGAGTGAGCGAGGGAGACAGGAATCAGGGCCTGCACAATGCACTGTGAGGACCTCGGCTTCCATGGTGACAGAGAAGTCATCGGAGAGCTAGGCATTTTGCAAATGATTGTTCTCCAGTTCCGTCCATGCTGTTGCAAAAGGTAGGAGTTCCTTCTTTCTTTCCGCTGTATAGTATTCCCCTGTGTAAATGTACCACAGTTTTTTGATCCATTCATCTACAGATGGGCACTTAGTCTGTTTCCAGCACTTGGCTATTTTTACCTAGGACTGCTATGAACACAGGGGTGCATAAGTTCTTTTGAATTGGTGGTTCGGGATTCTTAGGGTATGTTTCTAGCAGTGGAATCACTGGGTTAAAAGGCAGGTCCATTTTTAGTTTTTTGAGGACATTCCACACTGTTTTCCACAGTGGCTGCAGCAGTCTGCATTCCCACCAACAGTGCACTAGGGTTCCCTTTTCTCAGCATCTGTGCTAAGTATAATAAGCCAGTCAGTGAAAGACAAATACCATATGATCTCATCTATAAAAGGAATCTAATGAACAAAATAAACTAATGAACAACTTAGAACCACTGGCAGGGAAACATGGAACAGACTGAAAGTGACCAGTAGGGGAGGGGGAGGGGGAGGAGGATATGTGTGGAAAGAAGGGGAAGGGACTAGACAAAGAACATGTATGAATGACCCACGGACATGGACTACAATGTGGGGACTGACTGTGGGAGTCAGGGGTGGGATGGGCAAAGGGGGGAAAAATTGGGACTACCGTAATAGAATAACAATAAAAAATGATTTTAAAAACCCTTACAAATAAAAAAAGAAAAAGAAATTGATTGCTCTGGCTTCTGTCTGGAAAACAGGCTGTAGGGGCAGAGTAGAAGCAGAGAGGTAAAAGAGAAGGCTTTCTTGTACTCCAGATATAAAAGGAAGGTGGCTAGACCAGGAAGTCATGGTAGAGAAGGGAAGAGATGGTTGCACTTGAAATAGTTTTGTAGTTGAGTTGATAGGACTTACTGACCAGTTGGCACACATGCACTGGGCATCACCTAGCTCCACAGGAGACATCACGACTCAAAGGTGCTCTTTGGCACTGAGCTTAAACATGACATCAGAATCCTTCTTAACACAATACTTCAGGCCACTGCTATCAGTTAATAAGAGCTGGCATGGTAAAGGAGGCCTTCTTGCATTGCAGGTCTAAGAATGTCCCTGAATAAGACTGATTGCTGGCCATGAACTTGAACTGTAGTAGTATCTGCAGAGACATTCCATTGCCCCTTAAGAAAAAAATTCCAGAGCAAAAGGGGTGGAAAGACTTTGTGGGAAGGCTCTGTAATACTTCTAAAGCATATCCCAGCATTTGTCATTGAATATATCACCAAGAACGACTTTTAGACAATACCGTCTATCTGTTTAAGATGAGAGTTTGGAATCTTGGGACATAGATCTTGTTACAAATTCAAATCTGAATGCTTATTCTTAGAGATAGTGATTTGTCTTCTTTGGAACAAGCAAATTCTTTTCATTTCCACAACCTTTAAAACATTTTTATTGTGTTTTCCTTCCAAATAGAAGTCAACACATAATCCAATATTTATTGGTTACATTTAAATCACCCTTTGTAAGTTTTGGGGGAAAGCCCTCTTCTTAATGGACAACTTGAGTAATTTTTAATTAATTGATTGATTAAAGGAATCCCCTGTCGCTGAGTAGAAATCAATATACCTAAGTCTCATTCTCTGACCAGGTAGCTAGTTTTATTATTTCCATTTTGCAGCTGAGAAAATTTGAGCTCAAAAAGATGAAGTAACCAGATCAGTGTTTCCTAAAACTTTCTTCAATGGCGTCTCTGATGTAACTGAATTCTCATCATGAAATTCTCTTATGAATTCTGGTTTCCGACCTTTGTTTTTGAAACACCAATGAGAACTTGATAATGGCTTCAATAGAGAGAACGTGGACAGGCTTCTACGTCAGAGAGAAGGGGGTAGTGTCTACATTTATCTATTTCATCATTTAACCACCACTGCAACCTGTGAGGTGGGGGCTGTCCTGATACCCCTTGAACAGATGAGAAAATAAAGGCTTTGAAAGCTAGGCCTTGCCCGGGGTCAGAGGATTTGAAGCCTGTATGTGAAACTCCAAATTCTGTCTATTATGATAAACTGCCTCTCAGGATCAAGCACAAGCAGACGCCACTACTTTTCAGAAACAAAAATGAACAGACAAGATGATTTGGGGGATTTCCAAATGTGGACCCTTTTAAAATTCATGTGCACAGGTGCTGGGTGTGGAGGGAGGGACACTTGGCCAGCAGGAAAAGACATGGTGTCAGACGGCTGTTTGCGCATAGTGATCATGGTCTCCTTTAGCGGTGACAAGTGGGTTACGGGACTCTGCAGGCAGGAACATTTTTGTAGGAATCCACTCTGGGCCAGGCATTACTGGCAATCAATATGTCCTGAATAAATGATGAGCGATGATGAGTGAATGAATGAATGAATGAATGAATGAAGGGCCACCCTGCTGTTCCCATTCCTTATTGTCAGACCAAACTTGTGTAAGTATCTGATATGCTGCCTCTTTCAAAAACCCCTTTACAACACTGAGCCTTGCACACTGTTCGCGCTCTGCCCTCCAGAGCTCCAGAGGCACTAACAGCCCTCCTCCGCCTCCACCCACTTCTGCCTTTGGAGCTGCATCCAGGGGATTTGCTGTAGCAGCAGGAACCGGCTGACAACACAATTCTTCCTGTTTCCTGGGAAAGCCTTTATTTTTCTTTGTTGTGCACTTGAAAGTGAGCATGCACAAAACTGTCAAGAAAGGCTCCTTTGGGCTGGGCTGTCTGGGACACAGGGAGGTTGGGCTGGATAGGGGAGAGGGAAGGAAGCCAGTGCTGGGGGCAGGGAGGCTGGATTTGAGTCCATCTCTGCCGTGTGACCCCGGATGGGTCACTGGTGCTCACTGAACTTAGGTTAGACTATCTTTCATATTAAGGAGGCTGGATGAGATGCTCTTGAGGTCTTTTCTTGGTCAAAAACCTGTGTTTAGGAGTAAGTTCATAGGCAGTGCCTTGCATGAAACAGAAGCAGAATAAACCTTCGCTGGTCTGACTTCAAAAACAACGGCTCCCTGATCCTTTTCTGAGTGCATTTTTTGAAAGAGGCAAGAGAGAGTATTGGGCCCCAGACTTTGTGATAGGGGATGGGAGGGTGATGCAAGGTGATACAAGAAAGACTTGAAGATAATGAGACATTGCAGCAACTTCCCCCAGAGCTGTTTTCTGGTTCTTGAAGCAAGCAAGCAAGAAAAAAAAAAAAAAAAAAAAAAAAAAAAAAGCAGAGGGTTGGGGAAAAGAAGCATTTATTTTGGAGCTGTATCAGAAGCAGAAGTGTCAGCTGGCTGAAATGCCGCCTTCTCCTGCCGGCTAACGGTGTGCACGACAGCCCACACATCCAAATGAGGGAGCGATTAGACCGCTTGCCTCTGAAGATGGATTTCTTGGTTGGGGGAGTGAGGCGGGAGGGGGCATGGCTGGTGTAGAGGGGACTGCGACATTAGGCTTTGGCAAGTTAATTAGGGTTCAGGAGTCCAGCGAGTGGGGAGAGAGGCTTGATTTGCATAAAGCCCATTTACATAATGTTCTTCACAAATTGTGCAGCCAGAAGGCTTGCTGGGCTGGCAGCGAGGCAGTTACATGCCCACGTGCTGGAGGCAGCAGCAGCCCAAGGGTGCAGGGCAAGACCCAAGACCCAAGATAGGACCTCCCCCTTGCCTCCATCCTGCCCTGTCTTATCTCCACCACTGGCCACCCTACAGCAGCCTTCCCCCAGGCTTTCTGACCCCATCTCTCCTTCTCTGACCCCTTGCCCTGCACCATCCAGCCTCCCCAGTGTAATCAGAGAGATTTCTCAAGTGCCTCTGTGCTCACAGCTCTCCCTTGCTTAAAACTCTTCTGTGACTTCCCAGGATTAATTCCCAACTAATTAGCCAGCCTGCTGGTCCCCTTTTGGTCTTGCCCCTTCCACCCACCTGACCCCATCTTCCCTCTTGTTCCCTCTTTCTACCTAAGCTCAGTACCACTGCATGACCTGGGTCCCTCAGCTGGCTTTGCTCTCACATGCCTTTGCTCCTGCTGTCACCTGTCTTGGAATGTCTATCCCACAAGTTCCAGCCTCTCCGTGGCAAACCCATGCCCCCTTGTTCTGAAGGTCAGCCCTTGAGGCATTTCCTGCACCCTCCTCAGATAGACTAAAAGTCACCCTTTCATGTGGCCAGATATGATCGCACTGTGTAGGCCTTGCTCAGGGGAAGGTTTCTTTCCCCATCAGGCCGTGACTTCTCCATGAAAGAGATTTGCTTGGCACATCTCTGTATCTAGCTGGGCAAGGGCATGCAAACAGTAGGCACACAATAAATGTTGACTGTGTGAATGAAATGTATCATCTCAGCCAGAGGTTCCAGTTTTCCCCACATGAGCCAGTCCAACCCTTTCATTTCCCTGGAGTTCTCGATCCCCCTTCTTTCTTCCCACAATCATCAACCAGTCCTGTGTTAGGAGCCACGGTGGCTGGGGAGACGTCACCAGGAGGGTGTTGTGGCCTCTGAGCTGGACCCTCCCTTGAGAGTAGGGTCATCAAAGGCAGGTAAAGGGGGAAAGGCAGCCCCAAGCTGGGCAAAAAGCATGTGCCAACCCAGGGAGGTCAGAAAGTACACGGCACTTTTGGAATGTGGGTAGGAGGTTGAGCGGGCTGGAGCCAGAGGTGAAACTGGAAAAATATCGTGAGTCTTGCATCCTGAGCTGACATAGATCTGGTAGATTCCTGCAAGCCTCTGAAGGTTTGTGATCAAGGAGAGGAAAGCAAACAGCTGTATCTACTGAGCACCTACTATGTGGCCACTAAACACATGATTGCATTCATCAGCCGTGCACAGTAGGTATCGTTCTCCCTCTAATTAGCAGTTGGGATGACAGGCATGCCGTCGTGATCAGGCAGGACTTTGAGCCCTTGTTTCATATCCTGATAAGCTTTGTGACTCTGACTTATTAATGGCTTAGAGGAATACAGAAAAGAGAAAGGAAATAGAAGAGAGGCAGAGAGAGACAGTAAGGGGGGTAGGCAGACACATTGCCGGAGATGGAGAGAGGGAAAGGAAAAAATCAGGGGGAGGTGGCGCAGAAGATCAGAAGAAAGGAGGAAATTCACAGATGACAGTTGCCCTGGAGAGCATCAGGCATGCTTCTTGCTCAAAGACAGAACTGCCTGTGAGGGTGTCCAATACAAAACCCACTAAGTGGCTACCGAGCACGTGAAATGTGGCAAGTGCAACTGAGGAACTGAATTAAAAAAAAAAATCCTCACCCAAGGACAGGTCTCTGTTGATTTTAGAGAGAGAAGAAGAGAGACAGAAACATTGATGTGAGGAAGAAACATCGATCGCTTGCCTTCTGCATGTGCAGGGATCAAAGCTACAACCTCGGTGTGAGCCCTGATTGACCGGGGACTGAATCAGTGACATTTCAGTGCGGGGGACCAACACTCCAACCAACTGAGCCATCTGGCCAGGGTATGGAAAGCTGAATTTTAATTGCATTTAAATTTAAATTAAAGTAGCCTTGTATTTAAATGTTACTTTAAATTTAAATGTGAATAGCCATATGAAGGTAGTGACTACAATATGGGACCCTGTGGCTTTAAGAAAGTCTTTTTTTTTTTTTTTTTTTCTATCAAAGGCCTAGCTGGGGCTTTCTCAGGTCATTTTTGGCCTCCTTGTCTGTGACTCTGTTCTGAGCCAGGCATCCCTGACATTTCTTTATCATATTCCTGGACATCCCGCCCACACAGAGGTTTAATTTTACCTGATTCTCTCTCAAGGACAAAGTATATATATTTATTTTAATTTATGTCTCCTGAACCATTTCCAAGTTTTACTTTTAGAACCTGTCAATATTAGTGACATGTGGCATCTTAGGTACTTTTCTGCTGGTGGGGCCTAAATTTATTGTCATTTTATGTCACTCAGCAAAATGCACAAAATGCCAGAAGTGTTATAAACAGAGACAATTTATGTCCGGGTTGGGGTGAGGTTAAGAGAATAAATATAATCCATTTTTTTTCACAGACTTTCATGGGAGTGTGCTGGCGGGCAGGTGCACATTTAATGCTTGGTGGGAAGTCTTTGCCAAGAAACAGAGGAAGGCAGATGTAGACGGGAGCCTGATCATGGCTGCTTACGACTAATCAGACCAATTGACCACCCCAGGCCCTCATGTGTGGATACTGACCCCTGGTCCCAGGCACCCGGCCTGGGGCTGTGCACACAGTACGCGTTCAGTTAAAGTCCGGGGAAGAAAGGGTGGAGAAAGGGAATGAGACAGAAAGAGGCAATCTAATGACTCCTCTGTCCCAACCTTATACGAGTGATCTTTTGGAAACCTTGCCCCTTCCTGCTGAAAACCTTTCAGTAGCTCCCGAGGACCCTTGAGTTCCAACTTATGAGGTCCTTTAAGATGTGGCGCCTGAGGGTGTGTCTGGCCTCAGCTTCTCTGACTGGTTCCAATGCTCTGAAAGCTTCATATTCTTACTCCTTGCCTTTGTGTGCGCTGTTCCTGCAGCTGGAAGTGCCCCGCCCCCCCTCTTCTTGGTCACCCTTCAGTGACCAGCTCAAAGTCCCATGCCCTTTCCAAACTTTACCCCTCTACCCCCGATCCCCTGCCCCAAGAGAGTTGATTACTCCCTCTTTTGGGAATCTCCTGTCCTTTATGTATACATTTCTATTGAAGGACTCTTCATGTTGCCTTGTTTACTTTGCTTCTCCGTTGCCCCCAGAAGATAATCTGCCACTTGAAGGAGGGGTCTGGGGCGCTCCATTCGTCTTATCCTGGGCCTGGATCTGCTAAGTCAGTTACTATCATCCACCTGCTTTCTAGTTTCCAAACTATATGCCTATTGTTTTTCCTCCATGTTCCCTGTCCTTATAAGCTTAACCCTTTAAAAAATTCCTTTATTGTAATTTTATTGGGTTTTATAGAGGGAAATATATTAGAGAGGTGAGTTCAATCTGCCATCTTACTGAAAGTCAATAGCACATGAGAGAATAGGTCTGTTAGACTTTGAGCAAATTGCTTTTCTTCCTTGGGTCTCTGATTCTTTATCTGTGAAATGAGAAAGTTGGGCTGGATGAGTGCTGGGGTCCAGCCGAAGGCCGAGATTGGGCCAGTGCTGGATCGGACGTGCCTGCTGGGCCATGGGCAGGAGTTCGGATCTAATGTGACAGCAGCCACTTCCTGTGACCCCCTCATTACCAGTGCCACTCCACACTGGTGCTGCTAACTCCCCTGCCACTGTCTGTGTCCTGCTTCCCAAGCACCAAGGTTGGTGGCAGGTTCTGAGGTTCCCCCTTATTCAACCTAGTGACAGTTACTGACATTTGTCTGGTTCTGCAACTCAGAACTCTCACCCAACCTAATGGAAGTCTCAGGCCAACCCAGGGAGAAATCTGAAATCCCATTTTGCAGATGAGAAATCTGAGGCTTGGAGAATAGAAAGGAATTCACCTAAGGTCATGGGGTAAGTCAGAAAGTGGCCAAATTCCAATCTTGGTTTGACTGACCCTCAACCTTGATGTATCCAGCATCCTGTCCATGGTGGACATTCAGCCAACATTTGTTTGGAGTGGGAGATGATGACACTTGGGTTGGGTCATCCAGGAGCACAATTAGAGCCATAAAGGGCAAGAAGCATTCTTTAAAAACTAATTATATCGTATAAAAGTTTCAAGGTTCATCTGCATTATAGCATGTATCAGTACTTCATTCTTTTTAATGGCTGAATAATATTCCATCATATGGATATACCACATTTGTTTTTTCATTCACCTGTTGATGGACATTTGAGTTGCTTCTTCTTTTTGGATATTGCATGTTGCTATAAATGTTCGTGTATGAGTACTTATCTGGTGATAAGTGAAAGAAGCCAGATACAAAATATCAGACAGTTTGTGATGATTCCATTTATATGAAATATCCAGAATAAGGACATCCATAGAGGCAGAAGGCAGAGTAGTGGTTGTGAGGGTCTGGAGAGAGGAGGAAAAAGGGAGTGACTTCTTAATGGGTGAGAGGCTTCCTTTTGGGGTAATGAAACTGCTTTGCAGTTAGGAGTGATGGTTGCACAACATTGTGAAGTTACTGAATGCCATTGAGTTACACACTTCAAAATGGTTAATTTCGTGATATGTAAATTTCATCTCAATAAAAAAGAATTACTGAAAATGTCACTCAGGGAACATTCAAGGAGATAGTCCTACTGTGTATTTGCTGATACGTTCTCCATTTAAAAATGTATACAAACGTTTGTGGTATAGATTCATGAATTGACAAGTTGACTATTTTTATCTTCAGCCAAGTCTGGTCCCCAGAGCAATGGCATCAGCAACCTCTGGAACTTATTAGAAATGTTGAACCTACTGAGTCTGTGCAAAGCACATGTTCACCTCCTGAGCCCACTCCCTCAAACTTCTTTCCTAACCACTGGAGGGAGAAATGGCGAGAGGGTGAGAGGGATTGCGGGCAAATCCCCTGAAGTGTGTCCTCACTGAATAGAACTTGAGGTTGATCTCTCTCTCTCTCTCTCTCTCTCTCTCTCTCTCTCTCTCTCTCTCTCTCTCTCTCTCTCTCTCTCTCTCTCTCTCTCTCTCTCTCTCTCTCCTCTCTCTCCTCTCTCTCTCACGCTTCCCCCATTCAGCCAAGTTCCTACCCTCCTGCACTCTCTGAATTGATTTTTCTCACTCATCTTGGCAGCTTAGTAATCACTGTTCTCAGCAGAAATTCCTTCCATTTCATTACACCGGGTGAGAAATACCGGGTGGCAGGGGGTGGGGGAGGGACCGTGTTTCATTTCCCTCCGTGTCAGGTGGGGCGGGGGAATTTCCCTACTGGGCCCCCACAGGGAGGAGGTGAGTCGTATGAAAGGGACCAGAGACCCCTTCGTTGCTCCTTCCCACCCCAAGCCCACACTCCAGCTTTCAGGGCCCGCCTTGCTCTGTCCTCGATCCCTGCTCGCATTTTGGGGGCTTCCTCTGTGTGCAGAGCCCATTTCTATGCATCATTCCATTTAGTCATCACAACGTTTCTGAGAGGCTGGAATTGTCACCTCCATTTACAGGTGAAAAAAGCGAGGTTTGGGGGTATGAAGTCACTTGCAAGACACCTGGCAATTAGAAGCAGATCTCCAGGTTCTGGCAAGGTTGTCCCGGACTGCCGGGCCAGTTTACTAAGTGATCACTCTATCCACCGCTCTGCCATGGTGTGGTCCTAGCAGAAGGGGCTCAGCAACTGGGGTCCCGTGGACTTGGGCTTCGATCCTAGCTCTGTCACTTACAAGTCATGCTGCTCTGGGCAAATCGCACCATCTCCTGGCTCTCCCTCTCTTTACCTCAGAATGGGGCAGAGTCGGTGATCACAGCTGCTGAGACTAGGAGCTCAGTCATGCAAACCTGGGCTCCTCCCTGACCCGCCTTGTGACCCAGGGCAGGCTGCACCACCTCTCTGTGGCTCCTCAAAGAATGTTTAGGAATAACTCCTGTCCCTGTGGATGACTGCAAGGATCACACGGGCTAGCTTTTATCACATGCCTGGCACACGAGCCAGTACTCAACAAATACCTTCAATTAAAATAATGTCATGGAGTCTGAGATGCTATCAATGGCAAGAGATACTCTGAATTCAGAGATGCTAAACGGCGCAAAAACAGTGTGCTTAGAATGAAAACACCCGCCTGTGTGTGATGCCTGCCCCATGTGAGACACATGTGAGGCATCTTTTATACACTTTCCCACTGAATCCTGATAATATTTCTAAAAGGCGAGGTTTATTCTCCCCATTACATAGGTAAGAAGACCAAGGCTCAGGGAGGCAAGGGCACTTCCTCTAAATTATACTGTTTATGTAAGAAGTGAAGCTGGAATCAACTCAGGTCTGTCTGCTACTAAATTTAAAATGTGGATGGAAAAAACTCAGATATGATCATGTCTTGCAAACTACAGAATTCATGTATATAGGATGAAAATGGAGGAAAACTAATAATAATAATGTTATTAATAATAATGTCTATTATGCATTGAGTGTCTCTCATGTGCCAGGCACTGGGTTAAGGGATCTACATTTAATCCTGGCAGCAACTCTCTATTAGAATCTTCATTTTGTAGCTGGGCAAACTGAGGCTCAGAGTGGCAAAGCAAAATTTTGTAGGTCACACAGCCTGGAAATGGTGAAGCTTACAGGCTTCTTAACTTTTCACCTGAAATTGGAAGCTGCTCACGTTGGGTGCAGGGAGCTTAGCTGGAAGTACCTTCTCGACCCTCCCTGCGGCCCCCTCCGGTACTGAGTTCCAAGCTCGGAGCCCACTAGGCTCCTCCCCATTTTCCTGTGACTGGTCTGTCTTCAGCCCCTCTCCTTGCCTGTAGGGACCAGGGCTGGGACAGCGGGCACAGAGGAGAGAGTGTACGGTATGCAGATCGCCCCATTAAAATTTCATGTGGATTCAAAAATTCAGTGTTGACTCCAGTGACGCAAATAGGTATGAAAATTCTGAGGAAGGCACACTCATTGTTACCGAAATCAAATGGTTGAACGGCCACTAATGAGGCAGACAAGAAGCCTTGCTCACCCTCTGAGGATTGGGGGAGACGAGAGGAGCAATTGTGCTACATTATTCATACCCTCTTGTTTGAGCTTCAAATCTCAAGGAGGCTCTGGAAGGGGAAGGGAGCGAGGGCAGAGGCGGCAGAGGGGGGTGGCGGGAAGACGGCCCCACTCTGTCAGCTGCAGTAGGCTGGGTGACTAATTGACAACTAGGCACAGAGTCCCTTCCCCCAGGGTGCCCCTCTCTTCCAGCTCTCATTTTTAGCTCTGGCCCACAAGCACCTGCCACAGTTCCCAGATTTCCTCCATCAGTGGCTGAGTGTGTGACTGTGAGATGCTGGGGGGTGGTGAGGGTGGTGGTGGCTGGCGTCTGGTTCGGGCTCTGTGTGAGCTTGGGTGGGTGGCTAGACCTCTCTGAGCCTCAATTTCTTCTCCTGTAAAACAGGGAAGCCAACAGGCGGCTCTTCCACCTATTCTGGGAGGAAGTGGCATCTCTGAGGTTCAAATGTCACATTGCAGCACTTCTCAGATCTGAACGTTCATGGGAATCCTGGAGGATCTTGTTGGAATGTGGTCTCTGATTCAGTGAGTGGAGGGGATGGGGACTGAGATTCTGCACTTTCAACCAGCTTGTAAGTGAGGCAGATGCTGCTGGTTTGGGGACCATCCTTTGAGGAGGGAGTTAGGCCATAATAAGAGAGCAACAATTGGCAGGGACAATCCCATCTGCTGGTCTAGAGCCCTTCAGTGCATCAGCACCCATTTGTACAACACAATGCCTATTCATGCCCCTTGAAGGCCAAGTTTAATTGGTTGAGTCCAGGCACCTGTAGTTTTATCCCTCACCCTTCCTTTGTTCTTATATGCAGTCCGATTGTTGCAGTATTAATATTCCTCTATTGTTTATTCCCTCCATATTTTCAGGTCATTTTGCAAGATCCTCTCTCTCCCAATCCCCCTTTAGGATCCAGTGCCACCAGGTACTAGGTGCTTAAGTGGACACATTTCTCCCTTTTCATCAAGCAAAACTGTTTGCAAGAAAGAGCCTGAAGAAGCAATCACTTGCTCTCTGAGGGGAAAGAGGTGTCTCACCCAAGGGCACTGACCTCTCTCTAGGGCCAGCACCTCCTTCCAGGGTCTCAGGATGCACTTGGGGCCCGTTCTCTGGGGAGGGGGCAAGTTTAAATTGAGGGCCACCTGGGCAGCCACTCCTGCACTTCCTGAGGTTGCTGTCTGATCTTGTTGCTGACACATTCTCTAAAAGTAGGAACCAGACCCCAGAGGACCCACCAAGGGGAAACAAGCTTGCCAGAGAATGGATTGATCTTCGAATGTTCAATCCCACCACTTACTACGCACCCAGCATAACTAATAAACAGGTTCCTGAGTACTCTCTGCATTTTGTAATTATTACTCAGCCATAAAAAGCCCTTCTCCCTCCTGCCAACGTTATCTTAGTAAATGTTATGAGTGCTCACGAGGTTAATGCAGGGCTGTAAATCCACAGTGGGTCGAACAAGTGAGACTTGAGGAACTGTTCATAAATCTAGGGGAACAGCTCCACTTTGTTTATTTAATAAAATATTATTTCATAGAAATGCACAGGCCATTGCGGGGTTTGCACCTGGGTGGCCATGTGTGCATGGGGAGGGGGTGGCTGAGGTGAGGTCTGCAGAGGACAGAGGGTATGGGCACACAGGCAGATTCCATGGCCTTGGGGAGCGCCAGGGCACCCACGTGGTCTGTTATTACACCAGCCATCGTAAACTCAGTACCTGCTCCACGTAAAGACAACCTGTTCTCTCGGAATTTTTTAACGGGCTTTGTCAATATTTGAAAGGGTGCTACGAAGCCCAGGACATGTGTAATGCTGTTCGCACAACATGAACACCTCCCTGAAACAATCTCCTGGGATTTGTTAGGGGCGCTTTGCCCATGTTGGGCAGTTAAATCAACAAAAAGTCAGGCCTCTTTACACGACGTAGAATAAAACGTTAAAAGCACGGGCACTAGAGGAAACAGACGTGGGTTCTAACAACAGAGTCACCACTTACCAGGAAGATGGCCTTGGTGATCACTTCTCTGGCCTCAGTTTCCTTCTCTGCACCACAGAGATCATCTGTGCATTAGGAAGTACAGACATGAGATGCAGAGAGGCTAGAATGGAGTCCCAAGATGGCTTTCTTTGCTCTCACTCACCTGTAAGTCCGCAGAATTGCAGTAACTCGGAGCTGCCTTTGCTAATTACTTTTGGCTGAAGGTCATCTACAGGGCTCTCATTCTTTTCTTTGAAATTGACTGGGCCCCAACCTGGAAGTAAAAGGCAGTGGGATGGGATCAATGGGAACAGCAGAAATGCTGCAGAACCCGGAAGTGTCATTCCTGACTGATGGGGATTAGCATCCCAGAGTCCCTGTGCTGGGTGTCAAGTCACTCACTGAAGGAGTTAGACAGTGTGGTATAGCGGTGAGGACCATGGAGTTGGGAGACCTGGGTTCAAGTCCTGACTCTAACACTTAACTATATGACAGATGTCTACGGTCAAGTAATTTAACCCATTGGATTTCTGTGAAATGATATAACATCTATCTCTTAGGGTTCTGAACATTACGAGAGCTAATGTAGATAAAACATGTGTATAGGTTTGGCATGTGGCACAAGCTCAATAAATAGTGGATAGATGAATAGTGGAGGAAACAAGAGAGAGGTGGAAATGAGCATGAGCAACCTCTCTCAGTGTTCCCAGGATTGTCCCAGTCTTAAAATGGAAAAGTCTTCTATCCTAGGAACTCAATCCATCTGAGAAAAACTGGATGACTGTTACCCTAGCAGGAATGGGTAAGTCAATGCTTGAAGCGCTCTTAATTCTGGGTTTAATTTGGCCACAGCTATTGATGCTTTAATAACAGCTGGGTGATTATGGAGGCTTCATCTAAAAGACACTAATATCCCAAGGCTAATTGCTGAGCATTTGATTAACCCAGAGGCTATCATTAGAATCACCTGAGGAGCTTTCCAAACATACCAATGACAGGGCCTCACCTCAGACCAGGCTTTCTCACCACTATTGACATATTGGGTTAGATAATTCTTTGTTGGGGGGAGGGGTGCTGTGGTGTGCATTATGGGATGTTGAGCAGCATCCCTGGCCTTTACCCTGAAGATGCCAGTAGCAATGCCCTAGACTTGTGACAACCAAAGTGTCTCCTGGGTGGGTGGGTGGGAGGTTTACAGAATCACTCTTAATTGAAAACCACTGTCCTGGGCCAATTCAAGAATCTGGGTGTGGGGTATAAAGTGAGATTTGGTATTTTGTATTAAGTCCCCTGCCCTCCAGCTGACTCTAGCATTAGGCCAGGGCCAACATCATTGAGAACGTGGGTGGATGCTGATATCCAAGGGGAACTTTGGACGCGGCTGGAGTTGACCTGAATTTTGGCCCAAGGTGACCATGGGAGAGAGTGGATAAGCAAAGACCTTGTGTAATAAAAGAGGTGCTGAATTCCTGCTCCCAAATACATCCCTCTTCCCACCTGCCACACAGCCCACATCTCACTATTACATATGAGTTCCTTTAGGAAGTATCCTATTTGAATTCTTTAAGATACTTCTGGAAGGCAATATGTAACACCATTATTGGTCACTCATGACTTCTTCATGGTGGAGGCTGTACTGGTCCTCAAAATACTCTGATATGCTAAATCATTTGATCCTTGCAACTCTCTGGAGGAGAGTATAGATTAGTATAGATTTATTCACACACATTATAGAAAATGATTTCCAGAGAGGTTAAGCAATTTTTTCAAGGCCACACAACTGGTTGGCAGCATGGCTCAATGAAAAACTCAAGACAACTCACCTATATCTAGTGACTCTGTCTTTTGCTTCTTTTGTCACTCAGAGGGCTTGGTGCTGGCTAAGTGCTGTGGGGATGAAGGTGGCAAAGATAAGATTCCCTGTTCCATCTTCTCCAAGAAGGAGACATTCGTTGGGTGCTTCCTATATGCTAAGCCATGTAACTACATTATTTCCTGAGTCGTCCAGCATCTGCAAACATCAATGGCTGTGATCTTCTCTTTCAGGGACAAGAAAGCTGAGGTAAGAAAGGCATCAATTTCTCTAGAGAGAGAAAGTAATGTGTCCAAAGTCATGCATCTGGTAGAAAGTGGAGGTGTCAGGACTCAAAATTGGGCTAGTGGGACAGCATTCTCTGTAGAGCAATTTACCATCAGAACGGAAAATTTTATATTTAAGTTTTCAGTTTTCAGTGTTTTAATTCTCAGAATTACCTAACTCAGCTCTAAGTGGAAGTGGCCAGCAAGTAAATGTCTCCTTGGCATTCCAATTACTTAAAACACCAGAGTAATCAAAGATTTCTTTCTTCTTTTAGATTAAACGTGGACAGGTCAGAAGGAAAACAGAAAATGAGGAGCAGCGGGCACATTCATCTTCAACCCGGAAGTGTTCTGCCCGGCTGTGCTGTGATTGGCTCACGTCACAGGAAGCGTCTTCTGGTCTTAGAGCGAAGACCGGAAGTGACTCCTAGCGACGCGGGCGTTTCTTGCCTTTCCTTGATGGGGAAGGGTAGTCACAACGTAATGGTGAAACGCGATGACAGGGATCATAATAGTGCAAATTGAGACTGAGTTTTTTGACTGCGAAGAGAGGAAACAATTTAGGACACGTTTCCTAAGAGGGATCCATCATTTTGATTTTAACTGTGGCGGTTAAACAACGTTCACTCTAATTTTAGAAACATTCTGAGACAGAAATAGATTGTACGTGTCTTTGTCAGGCAGCAGGCAACTTACATTTTCTGAGTCCGGAATGGATCCTGGCTAAAAAAAATTACATTCAAAGGAAGATCTTTTTTTTTAAGAATCACACTAGACATTTCTAACGTAACAACAGGAATTCCTAGCCCAAGTGGAACTGTGTATTGTGTGAAGTATCTTTGCTGATAACCACCAACCTCACAAGTAAGAGAGGAGGGAAAGGTGGGATTAAAAAGAGCCACAGCTCCATTGCAGCACAGAGGAGACTTGGAAGATAAGATGGAGTTCATGAGCCGCAGAAGGAGGGACAGTGAAGGAATAGCACGTGCAGAGCCACAGGAGGAGTGAGGACCAGGCGTCCTGGCCCGGACTTCTGTCTGGCTGCCCTACTGTGGGACTAGAAGAAGGAATCCTTGGCTGGGGGTCAGGAGGCTGAGTTCAAGTTGTGCTGCTTCTGCCTCTTACTAATTACAGATGATCTCAGATTTGTGTTTACCCTGATGTGGGTCTCAGTTTTCCGGTCTGTGTGATGAGTGCGTGGGGAGATGAGCCATAAGCATTACACTGGCTATGACCCTCTCTGTGGGAATCAGTGCGTATGTGTGCGGGGAGGGAGCTTTTGTAGCTCAGCCTAGAGAGGAGTGGTTTTCTGTAACGGTGGCACTGCACGTCATTTCCTTGTGAAGAGGCTTTCTCGGGCCTCAGAGCTGATGGTGGGCATGCTGATGCACTTGCTTCTTTATCCAGAGACCTTGGCCTGCATTCCGAAGCGGTGGGCTAGGGTCAAGGGAGCATCCAGAGGTCATAGGCCAAGTTGGCCGGTCTGTTGATGTCTAGACCATGTCCTTGGGCACATGAGTTCTTCAGCAAACTCTTAAAGCAAGTTAGCAGCTAAACACGTAAATATGGGCTCCCTCAGCCAAGGCTATCCCTGAGGCCTCCTGGTGCAGTACAAAGACTTGGGGTTTGCAGCCAAGCTGAGATGGGTTTAAATGGTGGCTGGGCCACTTGTTTGCGAGCAAATTGCTTAACCTCCATGAGCCTTAGTTTATCCACCTCACAAATGGGGATAATAGGCAATGTTAGATAAAAACACAGCTGACCTCATAAGGCCATTTTGAGAATCAATATGTTAATTTGAATAAAAAAGCATAACAATTGCTATGACTGGCAGGAGGCATGAGGAAGTATGGGAAGTATTAACCTTGACTGTGGGGGTGGGGGTGGCAATAATCATAGAAACTTTCTATAAGAGGTACCTAAGCTGAACTTCAATGGAGGTAATGAATTCAAGAAGTTTGGCAAAATACTGATGTGAATTATGTGATCAGAAAGAAAAAAGGGAGAGAAGAAGAAATGAGGTTGGCTCAGCAACCTACTGAGTGTGATTCACCTCACTCCTGAACCTTGTCTTCTTCCTCCTGCCCCATCACTGCGTGCACACTTGGCCTTGGCCCCTTGCCTTGAATCCTACTGCAGGGGCGCTCAGCAGGCACAGATATGACAGGAGAGGGAGAAAGGCAGAGCTGGAAAGAGGGGCTTGAAGAAGATTGATGCTGGCATTGTTGTCATGGCAACGCCAGGATGGGCTAGAGGCCCCACTGCCGGGAGCAGCTCCTCTAGCTCATCTCAGATTCCAGAGCCTTCGAGGGAAGTAAAAGGCTTGGATAGGGGCCTTAAGAACACAGGTGGAGCCTCAGGGTGACAGCCCATGGGAGGATGTTCTTCTAGAGGCATCTGTTGACTCAGTGGGTTCTTGGAGAAGACTGGTCCAAACCCCTGAATTGAAAGATGGGGAAACTGAGGATTGAGGAGAGTTGTGAGGACACAGGCTTCTTGACCACCTACTATGTACCTGGTACTTTCAGCTAGTTTCTCATTACTTGTCTCTCTCCCCCACCACCCTTAGACTATGTGATCTGGGAGGACAGAGAGGAATCTCGAGTAAGGGCTAGGTCTCAGGTAGACCTAGGTTCAAATCTTTGCTCTGTCACTTACCAGGTGGGTGGAAATATGTGTTAGCTCTCTACTCTGAGCCTCAGTTTTCTCAGCATCAAATGGATAAAGTTTATACTATGTAATATTATCTGCCTCATAGAATTGTTAAGATTTTTGAATGACAATCAATATAAAATGCTTCATGTAGTGCTTGGTAAAGCATAAGTACTCAATAAATGTCACATGTAATAATATTGCAAGGCTATGCATCAAAAAGGAAATTTGCATTTTGCTGCTAAAACACTACTGTATTTGTATAGATGCAGGGGTGGTAGGATATGGTTTACTCCTTGAACTATCTGGTTTTGCTCTTTTGCCTGCCTTACATTTATATTTATATTTTCCTGTCTCTTAGAGAGCAGAGCTTTGTGGGCTAATGGGAGCACATAGGTCAGTAGTCAGGAGACATAGGTTAATAATAATAATAATTCTCATTTATTGGGAACTTACAAAATGCCATGCTCCCTGCTGAGTATTTGACATGAATGCTTCACAATAACTCTTAGAAGTTAGGTGCTTTTATTATCCCTTTTCATAAGAGAGGAAACTGATGCTCAGAGAGGTTACGTATTTCATCCAAGGTCACACAGCTGGTTAAGTGGCAGAGACGGGACATCAGTCACTGATGGAGTTTATTGTTGAGGATGGGAGAGAGGGGATGGGTACCAGTGCTGCTGGCCTTGGTGCTGAGATACCAGTGCCCAGCAGGGCTGAGCTGCTTCTGTTTTCTTTACCAGCACCTCTCTTCCTGCTTCCCATCGACAGGCAAGAGCAGAGGCAGTGGGAAAAGGCCACAGAAGGGAGGACACGGGGAGAGTGAGAGAGAAAATCGGAGTGTTCTGAAAGGAAAAAGCTCCTGAAAGATTGCTAAGGAGAAATTGACTTGATTTGATATATTTTGGATAACAAAGTTGTCGGGGAAAGTACTTTTTTGGGACATTTAATCCCTTCTCCTCCTTGCCACACTAGCGGTCAGCAACCTGCTTTCTCTCCCTTACAAATGGGGGTCTCGTGATCCCTACCTCACAGATTTGTTTTGGGGAGTCAAGGAGAGAATAGTAAAAAACCTAAGCATGATGGCCGAAAGCATTCTCTTTACTCTGGTATTATCAGTAGCCTCTGCCCATTTCATTCTGGTTCAGGCTGTGTACTACCCAGACAGTTCCTGACCCAGAATGTGGTTTGCCGGGTAGGATTTCTGCAGCCCAGCCACCCACATTTATTTATAACGTGGGCTTTCCTTGCCATAAAGCTCCAAGCTGCTCAGAAGAGTTAGGAGCCACATTTCCATGCATTAAAGAGTGCCTGGAGTGAGGATTGTGTTCCAATGGTGGCATGTAAATGCCTCTTTCAAGGGAGGAAATTGCTTTGAAGTTACTATTTCCCTGGCTTTGATAATAATCTGCTTAATGTCTTGTGTCAAGCTAATTACAGCATAATTACCTTTTTTTAATAACAGGTACTTTTAATTGGTGCAGGGTTAAACAATTCTGTTGTAAAACTCAGTTGTTTTACATTCATGGCTATAGTTTACAAAGAACTGGGACAACCTGGTAATATTAAACACTCCATAGAGCTGGGCACAGGCATGAATGAGGATGTCACTGTGCCTCCTGTCCGTGACATTGGACCCCTTTTCTGGCAAAGTTTTACTTGCTCACATGCAGAACTTCTTATGTCAAACTCTTGGAAGAGGCGAAGAAGGATGCTTAGGGCTACATGTTCACATACATCGTCTCACTTCATTCTTCTGGGTACATGATCAAAAGCATGTGAAAGAAGCATTGCTATCTCCATTATACAGATGGGTAAACTGAGGCTCAGAGAGGTTAAACAACCTACTTCAAGTCACAATGTCAAATGACTGAATCTGACTTAGAATTCATGCCCCTTACTTCTAAGTCCTGAGTGTTTTAAAGGTGGTATAATTGAATGGGTAAGAGCTAGGAGATGGGTCTGGAATCCAAAATATCTAGGCTTGATTCCAGCTCTATAGCATCATTACTATGTGACCAATGGTAATTCCTTACCCTCTCTGAGTCTCAGTTTCCTCATCTATAGAAGTGAAAGGTAATAATAGTATCTACCTCATTGGACTCATAGGAGTATAAAGTACCATAAGCTAAGTGTCCACGATAGCAGGCACTCACAGAATGCTAATTCCTCCTATCCACTCTGAGCACCGCTCCAGCCCCGCTTTCCTTCTCCCAGATTCTTTCCTTATAGAACTGAGTACCCTCATGTCTTGGCTGAAAAAGTGCACATACTCATCTCATTACTGCAGCTTTTTGCATTTCATTAAAAAGCCTGACAGGCCATTTCATAATAATTTATTAGCACAGCATCAATTTTTATTAATTACAATCATTAATTTATCAGTGTTCCCGTCATCTGAAGTTTGGTCACAAATGAAAGGCGAGAAGTGCAGAAAGAAAAATGGGGGATGTGGAGGTTTGGGGGAGTGGAATTCAGTGGGGTCGGGTGAGAGTGGGGGTCGGAGGGGCTCACAGGCTCCGTGGAATAGGAGATGCCCACTTGACTGCAGACCCTGGGGGAGGAGCAGCATCTAGCATTGGAGATCAGGGGCTCGGCCATTAATGATGCTCCCGTCATTAATGCAGGGACAAAGGAAGTGCAGGGGTACCATGTGGCAGGGCTTCACACACCTCCGGAACAAAGTTCCCAACTTCTGGCTTTTGGTCAGCCTCGAACTTTAGTCCCTATCCAACTCCACATTGCTCACCCCACTTAGGTGTTGA